>NW_019957564.1:0-99063 GCF_002910315.2 Salvelinus sp. IW2-2015
GAATCACAAAGGACACTCTTCGAAATTGATCTCAGATGACGCAGGTTCCTTCCAGTCCTAATGGCCTATTTCATCGCCTGGGCAGACTACACTTTTCAAGGCACTTAACAGTAGTTATAGCCCACCATATAAAGTGTTACTCTCAGGGAACTCAGCCGGGGGAAGGAGGTCCGTCGGCAGCCAGGGCAGCGTGGGTCCAGCCTCCTCAGTGAGAGAAAGAGAGAGAGAGAGAGAGAGAGAGAGAGAGAAGACAACTCTCACCCTGACCCAGTGGAGAAATCCCTCTGCTGAGAGAGACAGCTGCTTCCAATAACTCCACATAATACCTGTAATTTGCCCATGGGGCTGAGGCAGGCTGGGGTAGGCCTATGCTTCTTCTGAAAATACGGGCTACTGGTCAATGATTTCTCTTCCTTTCCTTGCTGCTCTGCTGCAGTATTTCTCAGATGTCCATGGTACAGGAGGAGGGATTCATTATTCACTTACTGTAATTTCTATTTTAAAATTTCCCTTACATAACCATTACACACACATTTTCCCCTGATGTAAGTGCACGGCCTCAAAATTGACCTTCTTCAGATGCTCTGAGGTTTGGGTTTCTATCCCCTCTCTCCACTGGGATTCTCTGCCTCTAACCCTATTACAGGGGCTGAGTCACTGGCTTACTGGTGCTCTTTCATGCTGTCCCTAGGAGGGGTGCGTCACTTGAGTGGGTTGAGTTACTGACGTGATCTTCCTGTCTGGGTTGGCGCCACCCCTTGGTTTGTGCTGTGGTGGAGATCTTTGTGGGCTATACTCGGCCTTGTCTCAGGATGGTAAGTTGGTGGTTGAAGATATCCCTCTAGTGGTGTGGAGGCTGTGCTTTGGCAAAGTGGGTGGGGTTATATCCTTCCTGTTTGGCCCTGTCCGGGGGTATCATCGGATGGGGCCACAGTGTCTCCTGACCCCTCCTGTCTCAGCCTCCAGTATTTATGCTGCAGTAGTTTATGTGTCGAGGGGCTAGGGTCAGTTGGTTATATCTGGAGTACTTCTCCTGTCTTATCCGGTGTCCTGTGTGAATTTAAGTATGCTCTCTAATTCTCTCATTCTCTCTTTCTTTCTCTCTCTCGGAGGACCTGAGCCCTAGGACCATGCGTCAGGACTACCGGGCATGATGACTCCTTGCTGTCCCCAGTCCACCTGGCCTTGCTGCTGTTCCAGTTTCAACTGTTCTGCCTGCGGCTATGGAACCCTGACCTGTCCACCGGACGTGCTACCTGTCCCAGACCTGCTGTTTTCAACTCTCTAGAGACCGCAGGAGCGGTAGAGATACTCTTAATGATCGGCTATGAAAAGCCAACTGACATTTACTCCTGATTATTATTTGACCATGCTGGTCATTTATGAACATTTGAACATCTTGGCCATGTTCTGTTATAATCTCCACCCGGCACAGCCAGAAGAGGATTGGCCACCCCTCATAGCCTGGTTCCTCTCTAGATTTCTTCCTAGGTTTTGGCCTTTCTAGGGAGTTTTTCCTAGCCGCCGTGCTTCTACACCTGCATTGCTTGCTGTTTGGGGTTTTAGGCTGGGTTTCTGTACAGCACTTCGAGATATTAGCTGATGTACGAAGGGCTATATAAAATAAACTTGATTTGATTTGATCAATGCTGAGCTGGGTGACCCACTGACACACAGCATCAACAATGGATCTCCTCCAGTTACAAAATCTATAAATAAGTGTGTGTGTGTGTGTGTTTGTTTGTAGATGTTGGTGTGTGGTCTCATGCATTTGTCACCTTTGCATACGTTTGGATTTGTGTGTGTGATCGTTCTTGTCTGAGTGTCTGTGAGGATGTTATTTGTGCACAGTACTGTATGTCTGTGTGAGAGAATGCAGGATCAATTATGCATATGTGCCCGTCGGTCAATGTGCGTGTGTGTGTGTGTAGTTCATGCGAGGTGGAAACGTGGGAGTGTAGAACAGTGCTGTCTGAGACGTGGTTATCCCTGTGGTGTGTGTTGTCAAGTTTAAGAGCTGAATAAAGATTCCCTTCTTCCTCACGCTACGGAACCATATGGAATATTCTCTTCTTGTACAGTTCACCCCTTTCCTATTTAAATCAGAAAACATAGTCATAACACAACATACAATTAAGAAGATACAAAAATAAATAGACACTACTATTTAATAATGTTTGTGTAGCCTATGCTAAGTGCAGTGTATATCGTACACATAGACTACTAATACTCTTACCCAGGGGATAAGGGTTCTTTATAATACCATTTTTTTCTCCCCAATTTCGATCTTGTCTCATTGCTGGAACTCCCCAACGGGCTTGGAAGGTAAAGGTCGAAAAAAAACTTGCCAAACCGCGCTTCTTAACACCCGCCCGCTTAACCTGGAAGCAAGACGCACCGATGTGTCAGAGGAAACACCGTTCACCTGACAACCGAGGTCAGCCTGCAGGCACCCGGCCCGCCACAAGGAGTCGCTAGAGCACGATGAGCCAAGTAAAGCCCCACCGGCCAAACCCTCCCCTATCCTGGACGACGCTGGGCCAATTGTGCGCCGCCCTATGGGACTCCCGGTCAGTGCCTTAGACCGCAGCGCCACTCGGGAGGCCCTCTTTATTATACTCCTATTAGTATCACGGTGTACCCCATCATTGACCCCCACTCACAGGGGAGAACCAGAGGACTGAGGATTGTCACCGTCTGTCACTCTATGTGAAGATAGGGTGTGTGTGGGTGTGTAACCTAAACAACAAATTCATAGATACTCAAACACGTTCTTGGGACTGTTGTGGTCGCACGAATTGAACTGGGACATGTAGATTCCAGGAAAACATTTGAAGAGAAAATAAGAAAATAATGTAATTGAATTGGGACTGTAAAACTGAGTTTGTATTTACCCGAAGGCAAGCACACTTACCAGGAGTCGTCTGTACCGCACAATCAAGCTAACTCATTCAGCTGGATCACTAATCAGATAGCAGTTCATCTGAGTCTTTTCCAGATACAGGAGGAACTGTTCCCTGAAACCTATCAGGATAATAAAACGTGAGTTGGAAAGCTGACTAATTCGGAGAAAACATCCCGTTGGGATTTAAACAGATGAGGACGTAATTGCACGCTGAGCCAAACGTGTCTAACACGCAGCCACTTTTCTCTTCTTTTCTCTTCCTTTTCCTCCCTCTATTCATCCCCCTCTCTCTTTTCCCTTTCCCTCGGGGTCAGGGAATCAGGCCAGGAGCCGACAGGCACCAATTAAAGCGAGAGCTTGTCTGGAAGCCAACAAACAGGTTTTTACTGACGTCCAATTTAAATCTCAATAATTCTCCATCACACCTCATAGGGTTAGATCCTTCAGAGCCCGCAATCTTCTGAACAGGGAGGGTAAGAAAGGAGGAGGAGGGAGTGACGCTTCAGTCTGCCTTGTGCACAAAGAACAGATGGAGAGAGAGAGAGAAAGAAGGGAACGGTTTGGAAGAACAATGGGGTTGATGAATGCCAAAACCAAGGCACGTGAAGTGGAGGAGAGAGGGAAGGAGACAGAGGATATGAAAGTGATTAGGAGGAGAGAGTGAGGGAAGGGAGAGACAGGGGGACAGGAAAGAGAACACAGTATGAACCGATTCATGACTGGCCAAACTCACATCCAGCATTAAGGTATGGTTGATCTCTAAAAGGGAGGAGAAAGAGAGGGCAGGGGAAAAAGGAGAGAGGGCAATCTCTGTGTCCCATCTCAGTGAAATCCACTGCCAAATATTTAGAGGGAAAGCCTTGTGGTATCAGATACCTTAACATGGCCCGGGTCCATCTAACCTAGTTTAGGCCACTCATTTACAGGGAATTAGCCGAGTTACATTTAAATACACTACTTGATATGGGTCTGGTATCATCAGAGGCGTCATGAACAAGATATCGAATTTGGTCCTCCGTGCCTGAGAGAAAAGTAGGTGCAGTGTGCCTACCCGGGGTCATTACATGGCAACAGTATATGTGGTTATGCTATATGTTCAGTTCAGTTACAGTTACATTTGGCATCAGGAAAGTCAGTCGTACAACTGAATGCATTCAACTGAAATGTGACTTTCGCATTTAACCCAACCCCTCTGAATCAGAGGGCTGCCTTAATCGACATCCACGTCTTTGGTGCCCGGGGAACAGTGGGTTAACTGCCTTGCTCAGGAGCAGAACAACAGAATTTGACCTTGACAGCTCTGGGATTTGAGTCAGCAACCCTTTGATTACTGGATCAACGCTCCTACCTGCCAGGCTACCTACAACTAACACACATCACATGTAAACATACCTAGCTAATGCGCTTGACTGTGTTTCTGTGTACACACTAGACTACTAATACTCTTACTCAGGGGATAGGGATTCTTTATAATACTCTTATTAGTGTTGTGTCATGGTATCATGGTCACCCCCACAGGGCAGAGAGAGAGACATGATTGGACTGCGGATTGTCACGACTGTCTGCCTGTCTGTCTCTGTGAGGTTAGGGTGAGTGTGTGTGATGGCGATGTGTGTGTACGTAAATGATGCAAATGTATGAGTGCATTTGTGTGTGTGCGGGTGGTTGAAAATACATGGAATCAGGTATGATTTAATGTGTGTGTCTGTCAGAGTGTGTGATTGAATTACTGTGTGTGTGTATATGTCCTAGCTGCCGCATGGCAGCGTAGCCTGTGGATGGATTCTGGCTGGCTGGCACTTTGCCACTTCCCTCTAATCAGGCTTCTGGGAAAGCCGTTTCCAGGCGCCGACTAGGGCATTCTGGGAAACGGTCGCTAGGTAATCCCGCTGAAATTCCTCCCATGATTTCTGGCCTCCTTCGGCACTGTAAGGAGACACCCTCTCCTGGCCCGGGTTAATCAACAAGACAGCGGTGTGTGTATGTGCGCATGTATGAGAGGTAGAGTAGCTGTGTTTCGGGCTGTACTGTTCGCGTGTTTTTACGAGCGCTTTATTTATTTATTTTATTTTATTTAACCAGGAAGGGCTCATTGAGATTTTACATCTCTTTTTCAGGAGCATCCTGGTCAAGATAGGCAGCACCAAGTCATTACACAATTGCAGACAGACAACATGAAAAACTACAAGTAATCTAGTAAAAACCATAGAATTCACAAGAGTATAACAAAATCATAAAACAGAAAATTAAAAACATTGACAGGTCAGGGAATCACTCTCAAAATCCTTCATCAGTGATTTAAAAACACCAATCGGGACAAGTTCTTCCAGTTTAAAAGTATTTTGTAAGGCGTTCCAAGCAGATGGCGCAGAGTACATAAAAGCAAATTCAGTTTGGACATTTGGAACAGTTAGCAGGATAAAGTCCTGCGAACAAAGAGAGTACCCACCACATTTTTGAACAATAAAAATGCCCAAATAAAATGGTAGTAAACCCAAAATGGCTTTGTTAATAAAATTATACCAGTGACTGAGCCTACGAGTGACTAGAGAAGGCCAGCCAACCCTGGTATATAAAGTGCAGTGGTGCGTAAGGGTTTTGCAGTTTAAAATAAATATCAAAGTGCCATGGTAAAGGGTGTCAATTGATCTCAAACACTGAGCGGAAGCATTCATATATAAAATATCCCCACAGTCTAGTAAAGGCATAAATGTAGCTGATACTAGCCTCCTTCTGGCTTCAAAAGAAAAACAGGCCTTATTCCTCAAATAAAATCCCAACTTCAGCTTCAATTTAATGTGAATGCGAGTGTGTGTGTGTGTATGTATGCATGTATATGTGAGGGGGTGAGTGTTTAAGAGACACTGTAGTATTGCTTCAGTACAGAGTTTTACTGGGAAGGCAGATGCACTTCTGGGAAGCTGGGTTCGCGGTGGCATGGGACCAGAAAACAAGCATTGAAGACAAAACACGAATTCATTTACATCTATTCTGCTGCTTCTTTTCGAGATCTAGAGTCCGCGCTGAAAACGAGTTTCTCCCCATCCATTTTGTATTTTGTAAATCCTAGAGGAAGCATGACTGAAATTACTGCATTATTTGTTAATGTAAACAGACACAACAAAGCAAATATTCATCTCCGTTTTTGGGCATGTGCTCGGTCATGTGGCCCGAGGTATTGTACAGACTGTGAGTGTGCTTACTGCTCATTAAACACATGAGGAGATCTGAAGAGGTGTTGCGTAACATTTCTCCTAACTCCTTCACCCCTCCCCCTCTTCTTTGTACTCTCCCTCTTTTTCCTTGTACTTCCTGGGTTGGGAGGTTTTAAATATAGCCTCCAGCTTTGAACAGATTAGAATGAATATCCGCTCAAACAAAAACAGTCCCCTCTATGTGTGTTTGGTTATTGTATGACTGCTTCTAAACCGTCCTGAACTGTATACACACCGTATACACACCGTATACACACCGTATACACACCGTATACGACGCAAAGTTCATTGAACTCTAGACTTCATTCAGGCCTTATGTGTGGAGTAGAAGGGGTGGGGAGGTGCATAAATCATGAAGCAAATCTCCAACAGGTCTAATGTATAGAAAATAACACGGTGTCAGTGGACCACTATGATTTAGACGGTGATTTAGAACAGAGTGCACACCAGCGGGAGCCGCAGTCGTAGATTGATTTACAGCCGTGCCACTGAGGGAGGGATGCGTAATGGAGGGAGTGGATGAGTTCTTCAGAGATGGGAGATATGGTCCAGGAAAGAATGCTGGGCTCACACAAACACACGGCCACGTGGTGAGGTGACTAGAGCTAGGTACTCAGAAGTAGAGGAATGGGTTGTGGGGTGAGGCACACCCTTAAAACCACACACTAAACCAACACTCCGATCAGCCAGTCTCACCCAGAACTGACACACACACACGCCTTAACCCAGAACAGAGACGCACACACACATAGCTGAGTATTGTGTGTATTGTGTATGAATGAAGCTTACGAAGCGTCTCTTCACGAGGTACTGTATTTGTTATTTGTCCAGTTGCTGAATTGCACCTTGCAGTGCAAAGCAAACATAAGTGTGAACAGGTGCTTTGAGAAGAGCAACGTTTGCGTCCATGTGAGAGTGGCACAAATGTCGAAACTTGACTCTGGACATTTGCCATGCTCTACAATTTGAGCCAGCTATCTTGTTTGTTTTTGAGCCGGGTCTGGTTACACACAGATACTCTCACTTTTCCTCTCTCTCTTGGTTCGGGTCTTATTTCCTGTTATTCTAGAGCTGTGCTCCCTGTTGGTTTCTCTCTAATTACAGGGTGGGGAGAACTAAGGTTTCTCTCCTCAGCTTCGTAAGTGTGGCCTCTGTGTGTGTGGGTAGTTGACACAACTGATCCAGAGTACATGGATGTGTTTCAGTGTGTGTGTGTGTGTGTGTGTGTGTGCCCACATGATTTTCCTCTCTGTGAAAGGACCTTTGATACCCGTTGAAGCTTGTGTCCTCAAACGAACTCACACGAACTCCCTGTCAATAAACACATCAAGGCCCAAGTCCTAACTTGAGATTAGGGACAGTTTGAAATGTCCTGGGGTGGGGGGGCTGGTCCAAAATAGGAGACGGTTCTCTGACTTTTTGGGGCTTTTGGGAGGGTAGTGCACTTTTTCCCTGATTTACATTCACCATTTTTCAGGTTTTATTATTTAATGTCTTCCATATAGAAACATTTCCTCATTTGCTTGCATGCACCTCCCCTATCAAGGTGTTTTGGTACTTCCCTTATGCACTATGCTTTTCCGTGTGCTTACTATACGACAGGTCAATATGGTCTACCAGTCAACTATCTATCCTGCCCTCTATCCATGGTGACAATGGTGTTAGGTGGATCGTTTGTCCAGATCTGCATTAGGTTAACTAGCAATCATATCACACATACAGTGCCTTTGGAAAGTATTCAGACCCTTTGACTTTTTCCACCTTGTTATGTTACAGCCTTATTTTAAATTGATTAAATAGCTTTTTTCCCTCATCAATCTACACACAATTCTCCCATTCTTCTCTGCAGATCCTCTCAAGCTCTGTCAGGTTGGATGGGGAGCGTCGCTGCACAGTTATTTTCAGGTCTCTGCAGAGATGTTCGAATGGGTTCAAGTTCGGGCTCTGGCTGGGCCACTCAAGGACTTTCAGAGTCCCGAAGCCACTCCTGCGTTGTCTTGGCTGTGTGGTTAGGGCTGTTGTCCTGTTGGAAGGTAAACCTTCGCCCCAGTCGGAGGTCCTGAGCACTCTGGAGCAGGTTTTCATCAATAATCTCTCTGTTCTTTGCTCTGTTCATCTTTCCCTCGATTCATCTTTCCCTCGATCCTGACTAGTCTCCCATTCTTTGCACCTGAAAAACACCCCCACAGCATGATGTGGCCACCACCATGCTTCACCATGGGGATGATGCCAAGTTTCTTCCAGACGTGATGCTTGGCATTCAGGCCAAAGAGTTCAATCTTAGTTTCATCAGACCAGAGAATCTTGTTTGTCATGGTTTGAGAGTCTTTAGGTGCCTTTTGGCAAACTCCAAGTGGGCTGTCGTGCCTTCTACTGAGGGCTTCTGTCTAGTCACTCTACCATCTACCTGATTGGTGGAGTGCTGCAGAGATGGTTGTGCTTCTGGAAGGTTCTCCCATCTCCACAGAGTAACTCAAGAGCTCTGTCAGAGTGACCATCAGGTTCTTGGTCACCTCCTTGACCAAGAGCCTTCTCCCTCAATTGCTCAGTTTGGCCGGGAGGACAGCTCTAGGAAGAGTCTTGGTGGTTCCAAACTTCTTCCATTCAAGAATGATGGAGGCCACTATGTTCTTGGGGACATTCAATGCTGCAGACATTTTTGGTACCCTTTCCCAGATATGTGCCTCGACCCAATCCTGTCTCTGAGCTCTACGGACAATTCCTTCGACCTCATGGCTTGGTTTTTGCTCTGACATGAACCGTGACACCTTATATAGAGAGGTGTGTGCACCTTTCCAAATCATGTCCAATCAATTGAATTTACAACAGGATTTACAACATCTCAAGGATGATGAACAGAAACAGAATGCACCTGAGCTAAATTGAGTCTCATAGCAAAGGGTCTGAATACATATGTAAATAAGGTATTTGTTTTTCTTTCTTTTTTTTATACATTTGCAAAAAAATGAAATACAAAACCTGTTTTTGCTTTGTCATTATTGGGTATTGTGTGTAGATTGCTGAGGATTATTATTATTTTGATCCATTGTAGAATAAGGCTGTAACGTAACAATACTTTCCGAAGGCTCTGTAAAATCCTTCAAATCTGAACCAAATGTTCTATATAAATACACAAGATAGAAGAATGGCTGATAGGCAGTGGAGGCCATGTGCTTCATTGCGCATGAAAGCACAGGGAAGAAACACAGCTCAAAAAGCTCCCCTATTGATCTTGTTTAGGGACCATAACATGATCCTACCTAGACTACCCTACAACACCACAATCCAATTTATTTTATTTATTTTTTATTTCACCTTTATTTAACCAGGTAGGCAAATTGAGAACACGTTCTCATTTACAATTGCGACCTGGCCAAGATAAAGCAAAGCAGTTCGACACATACAACAACACATAGTTACACATGGAGTAAAACAAACATACAGTCAATAATACAGTGAAAAATAAGTCTATATACAATATGAGCAAGTGAGTGATTATAAGGAGGTGAAGGCAAACAAAATATATATATAAATAATTAAAATATAAAAAGGCCATTGGTGGCGAAGTAAATACAATATAGCAAGTAAAAAAAAAAAAGTAGAGTAGAGATAGTACAGATAGAAAAAGTAGAGAAGAAATAATGGGTGCAAAGGAGCAAATAAATAAATAAATACAGTAGGTAAAGAGTAGTTGTTTGGGCTAAATTATAGATGGGCTATGTACAAGTGCAGTACTCTATGAGCTGCTCTGACAGCTGGTGCTTAAAGCTAGTGAGGGAGATAAGTGTTTCCAGTTTCAGAAATTTTTGTAGTTCGTTCCAGTCATTGGCGCAGAGAACTGGAAGGAGAGGCGGCCAAAGGAAGAATTGGTTTTGGTGGTGACCAGAGAGATATACCTGCTGGAGCGCGTGCTACAGGTAGGTGCTGCTATGGTGACCAGCGAGCTGAGATAAGGGGGGACTTTACCTAGCAGGGTCTTGTAGATGACCTGGAGCCAGTGGTTTGCGACGAGTATGAAGCGAGGGCCAGCCAACGAGAGTGTACAGGTCGCAGTGGTGGGTAGTATATGGGGCTTTGGTGACAAAACGGATGGCACTGTGATAGACTGCATCCAATTTATTGAGTAGGGTTTTGGAGGCTATTTTGTAAATGACATCACCGAAGTCGAGGATTGGTAGGATGGTCAGTTTTACAAGGGTATGTTTGGCAGCATGAGTGAAGGATGCTTTGTTGCGGAATAGGAAGCCAATTCTAGATTAACTTTGGATTGGAGATGTTTGATGTGAGTCTGGAAGGAGAGTTTACAGTCTAACCAGACACCTAGGTATTTGTAGATGTCCACATATTCTAAGTCAGAGCCGTCCAGAGTAGTGATGTTGGACAGGCGGGCAGGTGCAGGCAGCGATCGTTGAAGAGCATGCATTTAGTTTTACTTGTATTTAAGAGCAAATGGAGGCCACGGAAGGAGAGTTGTATGGCATTGAAGCTCGCCTGGAGGGTTGTTAACACAGTGTCAAAAGAAGGGCCAGAAGTATACAGAATAGTTTTGTCTGCGTAGAGATGGATCAGAGAATCACCAGCAGCAAGAGCGACATCATTGATGTATACAGAGAAGAGAGGTCGTCCAAGAATTGAACCCTGTGGCACCCCCATAGAGACTGCCAGAGGCCCGGACAACAGACCCTCCGATTTGACACACTGAACTCGATCAGAGAAGTAGTTGGTGAACCAGGCGAGGCAATCATTAGAGAAACCAAGGCTGTCGAGTCTGCCGATGAGGATGTGGTGATTGACAGAGTCAAAAGCCTTGGCCAGGTCAATGAATACGGCTGCACAGTATTGTTTCCTAACGATGGCGGTTAAGATATCGTTTATGACCTTGAGCGTGGCTGAGGTGCACCCATGACCAGCTCTGAAACCAGATTGCATAGCGGAGAAGGTATGGTGGGATTCGAAATGGTCGGTAATCTGTTTGTTGACTTGGCTTTCGAAGACCTTAGAAAGGCAGGGTAGGAAAGATATAGGTCTGTAGCTGTTAGGGTCAAGAGTGTCCCCCCCTTTGAAGAGGGGGATAACCGCAGCTGCTTTCCAATCTTTGGGAATCTCAGACGACACGAAAGAGAGGTTGAAAAGGCTAGTAATAGGGGTGGCAACAATTTCAGCAGATAGTTTTAGAAAGAAAGGGTCCAGATTATCTAGCCCGGCTGATTTGTAAGGGTCCAGATTTTGCAGCTCTTTCAGAACATCAGCTGACTGTATTTGGGAGAAAGAGAAATGGGAAAGGCTTGGGCGAGTAGCAGAGGGGAGGGCAGTGCTGTTGATAGGGGTAGGGGTAGGGGTATGAATAAATTGCATTATTGTTTTCAAGTGAGTACAGTTGAGTAAATTTCTACTCTAGGCTGTAAACTGCAGTGAAAATGACATTTGTCATACAGTTCTCTCTGCTACCGCATGGAAAGCTGTAGCGATGCACCAAGTCTGGAACCAACATGGCCCTGGCCTGAACAGCTTTTACCCCCAAGATTGCTAAATATACTGAACAAAAATATAAACACAACATGTAAAGTTTTGGTCCCATGATTCATGAGCTGAAATAAACAATCCCAGAAATGTTCCATACGCACAAAGCTTATTTCTCACAAATGTTGTGAACTAATTTGTTTACATCCCTGTTAGTGAGCATTTTATCATTTGTCAAGATAATCCATCCACCTGACAGGTGTAGCATTTCAAGAAGCTGATTAAACAGCAATGCCACAAATGTCTCAAGTTTTGAGGGAGCGTGCAATTGGCCTGCTGACTGCAGGAATGTCCACCAAAGCTGTTACCTGAGAATTTAATATTAATTTCTCTACCATAAACTGCCTCCACTGTCGTTTTAGAGAATTTGGCAGTACGTCCAACCGGCCTCACAACTACCAACCACGTGTATCCACATCTGCGGGATCGTCAAGATGGGGAGCTGAGGAGTATTTTTTGTCTGCAATAAAGCCCTTTTGAGGGGAAAAACTCATTCCGATTGGCTGGGCCTGGCTCCCCCAGTGGGTGGGCCTATGCCCTCCCAGGCCACCCCCTTGTCTGCGCCCCTGCCCAGTCATGGGAAATCCATAGATTAGGGCTTAATTTATAATTGACTGATTTCCTTACATGAACTGTAACTCAGCAAAATCTTTGAAATTGTTGTGTTTCTTTTTGTTCAGTATAGTTAGTTAAATAGTTCATCAAATAGCTACCTGGACTATCTGCATTGACCCCTTTTGCACAAACTTTGACTTATCACATATGCTGCTGCTACTGTTCACTATTGGTCACTTTATTCCTAGTAATATGTACATATCTACCTCAATTACCTCATACCCCTGCACATCAATTTGGTACTGGTACCCGTGTGACTCAGTTGGTAGAGTATGGCGCTAGCAACACCAGGGTTGTGGGTTCGAATCCCACGGGGGACCAGTATGAAAAAAAAGAATGTATCCACTCACTACTGTAAATTGTTCTGGATAAGTGCATCTGCTAAATGACTAAAATGTACCCCTTTTATATAGCCAAGTTATCGTCACTCATTGTGTATCTTTTCTTATTAAGGGTTTTACTTTTCTATTATTTCTCTATTTCCATTCTCCCTGCATTGTTGGATGTAACATTTAATTTTTAGTCCACACATGTTGTTTACAGAGCATGCAACAAATAAAAATGTGGTTTGATTGATTTGAATTATGGTGCAAAAGTCCTTTCATTCCATTTGGATCAGTTGTGGATTTACTCTCAACATATTATATTAAGGCACAGTAGTATTTCTGCTTCTGATAATGATGTCGATCATCATTCTCCCAAGTCGTCCTAGCATAGGCCTATGTGGGGCCCTACGCTCCCAGCAGGCACAGCTTTCAGGAAAGCTTAACAAGCGTTCTGCCTCCTTTCCGATCAGAGCGGCTATTCCTCGACCTAATGTTCAATATAGCCTAAATAAACTCAGCAAAAAAAGAAACGTCCTCTCACTGTCAACTGCGTTTATTTTCAGCAAACTTAACATGTGTAAATATTTGTGTGAACATAACAAGATTCAACAACTGAGATATAAACTGAACAAGTTCCACACATATGTGACTAACAGATATGGTGTCCCTGAAAAAGGGGGGGGGGGGGTTGTCAAAATCAAAAGTAACAGTCAGTATCTGGTGTGGCCACCAGCTGCATTAAGTACTGCAGTGCATATCCTCCTTATGGACTGCACCAGATTTGCCAGTTCTTGCTGTGAGATGTTACCCCACTCTTCCACCAAGGCACCTGCAAGTTCCCGGACATTTCTGGGGGAGAATGGCCCTAGCCCTCACCCTCCGATCCAACAGGTCCCAGATGTGCTCAATGGGATTGAGATCCGGGATCTTCGCTGGCCATGGCAGAACACTGACATTCCTGTCTTTCATGAAATCACACACAGAATGAGCAGTATGGCTGGTGGCATTGTCATGCTGGAGGGTCATGTCAGGATGAGCCTGCAGGAAGGGTACCACATGAGGGAGGAGGACGTCTTCCCTGTAACGCACAGAGTTGAGAATGCCTGCAATGACAACAAGCTCAGTCCGATGATGCTGTGACACACCGCCCCAGACCATGACGGACCCTTCAGCTCCAAATCGGTCCCGCTCCAGAGAACAGGCCTCGGTGTAACGCTCATTCCTTCGACGATAAACGCGACTTGTCAGAGAAGAGCACTTTTTGCCAGTCCTGTCTGGTCCAGCAACGGTGGGTTTGTGCCCATAGGCGACATTGTTGCCGGTGATGTCTGGTGAGGACCTGCCTTACAACAGGACTACAAGCCCTCAGTCCAGCCTGTCTCAGCCTATTGTAGACAGTCTGAGCACTGATGGAGGGATTGTGCGTTCCTGGTGTAACTCGGGCAGTTGGTGTTGCCATCCTGTACCTGTCCCACAGGTGTAATGTTTGGATGTACCAATCCTGTGCAGGTGTTGTTACACGTGGTCTGCCACTGCGAGGATGATCAGCTGTCCATCCTGTCTCCCTATAGCGCTGTCTTAGGCATCTCACAGTACTGGACATTGCAATTTATTGCCCTGGCCACATCTGCAGTCCTCATGCCTCCTTGCAGCATGCCTAAGGCACGTTCACGCAGATGAGCAGGGACCCTGGGCATCTTTCTTTTGGTGTTTTTCGGAGTCAGTAGAAAGGCCTCTTTAGAGTCCTAAATGTTCATAACTGTGGCGTTAATTGCCTACCGTCTGTAAGCTGTTAGTGTCTTAACGACCGTTCCACAGGTGCATGTACATTAATTGTTTATGGTTCATTGAACAAGCATGGGAAACAGTGTTTAAACTGTTTACAATGAAGATCTGTGAAGTTATTTGGATTTTTATGAATTATCTTTGAAAGACAGGGTCCTGAAAAAGGGACGTTTCTTTTTTTGCCGAGTTTGTCATTTAACTTTGAAAATGTATTACTTTTTTGTGGCATTAACACAACTAGTAAAAATATTTTAATCTGATTAGGCTACTTCAAAAGTCTCATGTAGGCTACCTGCTCACGTTCATCCACTCCCCTCAAAAATAACTCCAGCATCCAAACTGCGCAACGGCCATTCGATTAATCTGTTACAAAACACCAAACAGTTTAATGACATTCGGAGACTGTCAAACCAAGCCTTCAATACTGAGTGTGGATACATTTTCTGTTTGTCAAGATTGTCAATCCCACAATAGAGTACGTCATACTTGATTGTGATGTTGAAAACGCAAAACATAATGAGCGTTCAAAGTCGGTAATTGGTATGCAGTTATGCGTTGCTTATTGGTTGTGTGGTGCATTGGCACAGAAACCTGTTGGTGGAAATGTTGTATTCATTATATAAATATAGCTGATCGTTGTCTGCAGCTGGCCCTGATCGTAATATAACGATACAGGCAGGAAGGGTGAGCTTGTCCGTGGTGATCGGCGAACCCTCAACCTTCTGTCCTGTTAGTCCTGTGTGGCATCAACTGTCTCATCAACAATTTTTTTGTTGTTGAAATGGCAGTCAATATTTACAATTTGAAACTCAGGATTCCTACAATTCTTATTTATGGTGGTATTACGTTAGAGTACATTTTATGAGGGGGGGTGAGCACATTTTTTTTTTTACACCGTTCACATACTGTATGGGCCACAACCCTCTTCACAAAGTCACTAAAGACTAAATTGTAGTAACCTGCTTGTGCTGTGTTGTGACAGCAGCAGCTAAAACGTCTTCCATTATTCAACACTCCCATCTAACAACTCCCCCACAGAGTTACCCAACATCCCTCCTGTTCCGTCTGCACTGACACAAATGTAAGGCAAAATGCTTGGCTGGAGTGATGTCAGCGTGCAGCGTTCCTAAGAGCATCCGGGAATGTAGTAGACACAGTTGATCCCTGGCCTAGAATGCCCTTGGATAGGTCAGAGGTCACCGTGGCTTTGTCTCAACCAACCAGGAGATGGATTTACGCTCAGGCCACGTGGTTCATGGCCTGTGATCCTCTGTGGTCGTGATGTGTCGGCAGACAAAGGCTGTGTGGGGTGTCTGACCTTCGCCTCCACAGCCACCACTCGCCAACCAGACCAGCAGATAGCGGAGACTGTGAAAGAAAGGGAGGGTGAAAAAGATGGGGGTTGGATGTAGATATCTCAAGAGGACTGCCACACAACTGGGTCGTAGTCATTATGGCACAGCCAAAAACAAGTGTTTATTAATGGACAAGTTCAGGGGAGGTAGTCCCTCCCACTTTCAGTCTGGTGCCTAATAAATACAAATACAGAGGTAGGTAGTCTTTCCTCTCCCCCTTGAGCCTTGCTCAGTGACTAGTGTTTTGTAAAAAAAAAAACCCAGAGTACATCAAGTTTGATTGATTTGATTGCTGCCTACCTGTGCTAGCCTAGTTTCCCTGGCTGTGTGTTTCTGGGCCAGAAACACAGAGCCAGGGAAACTAGGCTAGCACAAAAACAGATGTGAAAACTCCCTGCAGCGAGGTGTGTAAGTGTACGTATGCGAGTCCCCTAGTCCAAGACGTCACTTGAGTTGTACTTAAAGCTTTCCCAGGAACCCTGTGGCTTTTCATTCACAAAATGTTTTAAATGTAACAGACATTCATTTGTGTATCTGACTGTGCTATGAATTACCTTAAGCCTATCATAAATGATCCTATTAAGAATTATACTAGCATTGGCCGAGGCGCAGACAGAACTCCCACGTCGTGCAAGTCAGAGAAGAACGGGTGATTTAAAAAAATGTTCCCACATTTACTTAAGAGTAGTTAAGAGAATTTGTTTGGCATTAACCTTGCGGTCATAAACAGCAAGACACATGCAGATGAAACAGTATGGTCTTTGTTTTTACAACTAAACATTTGCAAATGAAACATCTTGTGAAATGGCCCTACATTAACAAATGGCAACATGACATCAAGACCAATAAAGCACTACATAAAAAAGGAAGTAATCACAGAGAAATGTACAATCATAGCATGCCATTTGAAGAGGAAAACAAATCCCATTCCAGTTACATCTTAAAAAAAGGCGGACAAATATAGGATGCTTTTTCAAGGCAAATCATACGCAAAAAGTATAAGGATATAGTTAATGTACAAACTCCTTTAATTCCAGCTCCACGTGGGAAAAAATCCTGGAGAGTGCTTGTTGGGCATGCAGCCTTGACCTTGTTGAGGCATTTCCATTTGATAAAAACTGACTGCAGCAGTGGCTGTTGTTGCGGTCCATTAATGTCCCTGATTCATTGTGACGTAATGTTACAACAATATGTTGCGAAAATAAGACCAGACGTTATGCAATACTATATACTAAAATACTATCAGTGGATTTGTTTTCCACAGAGTGAATGTCGCAACGCCATCGTGTTTGTTTACTTTTCAGGGTCTGAGTGACTGAGAAAAGGCGTGTCTTTAGGAGTGTGTGTAGGCCTGCATGGTTTCAAAATCGGCTTATTCTAATCTTACAATAACAAATCAGTGTCCTCTGTCCTTGTACCTCCAGTCTGGCATCAGTCACTATCAAGAGATACTGAACGTTACGGAATATTCTCGTATCAAGTCTAGTGACAATCAAACAGTACACAAAAGAGTTTCCCCCAAAATAAAACACTGGAAATCATGTGTATTACAGAAAAGGTAAAAACATAATTACGCTAAGCATTGTGTTAATTACTCTAAACTGAATATTAACTTTATTAATCTTACATGTCCCTATTACAACACACACACAGGGCCAGGCCAATGACACATCTCGCTCAGTGTTTCTGTTAGCCGGTAATAGCTGGCTCTTGGCCTATACATTTTTGTTGTTGTTGAAAAGCTGAAATAATATATCCCTGGTCAATTGTCCTGGAAAATAAGAAAAAATCATTGCGAAAATAATGCTTTTTAGCCTCTTCATTGATGGAAATACATTTGACTGGTCCTATTTATCGTTCTCTAGGTTATTTTGCATAATTTAGTGGAATTATGTTGGCAAAATGTGTAGGCTACAGTATATTTGTTATGCATCTTATTCATCACACCCGTACAGCATATAGAGCCTTTGAGCTGCTGCCGCGTCACACACACCACTTGGCAATGAGCTGGAGGCGCTATGCATTTCATTTTAATACATATGAGGCACGTCTTACCTTTCCTCAAAGTAGCCTATTAGATCGCTTTCTAATGGACATTTTTCATCTCCGTCGCATGAAACCGCTCAAGTGTGTGGTGCCCTTTTGACAACGGTGTTTTCCCGCTAATTGCATTATGGAAGGAATGTTCATGAGTAGCCTACTGCCTTGTGCGCATTGCTGAGCTTATCATGTGAAGAAATAATAGTTCCCCAGCATTATAAGCTAAACTTTCTGTTCTGTTGGGTCACTCAGTTTTTTTTGTTGTTTTTTAAAATTTGTATCCCCCTTTTCTCCCCAATTTTCGTGATATCCAATCGCTAGTAATTACTATCTTGTCTCATCGCTACAACTCCCGTACGGGCTCGGGAGAGACGAAGGTCGAAAGCCATGCGTCCTCCGAAGCACAACCCAACCAAGCCACACTGCTTCTTAACACAGCGCGCCTCCAACCCGGAAGCCAGCCGCACCAATGTGTCGGAGGATACACCGAGCACCCGCCCCACTCGGTTAGCGCGCACTGTGCCCGGCCCGCCACAGGAGTCGCTGGAGCGCGATGAGACAAGGATATCCCTACCGGCCAAACCCTCCCTAACCCGGACGACGCTAGGCCAATTGTGCGTCGCCCCACGGACCTCCCGGTCGCAGCCGGCTGCGACAGAGCCTGGGCGCGAACCCAGAGACTCTGGTGGCGCAGCTAGCACTGCGATGCAGTGCTCTAGACCACTGCGCCACCCGGGAGCCCGTCACTCATTGTTTTTAACGTTGTTTTTTTTATGTAGCCTAAGCCTACTGGTTGTATGATTTTGGGCTCCATCTCACAACTGTCCCAGATTCAGATTGGAATAGACTATTTCTCAACCACCTGACCAATAGAATAGGTGAACTATTCTACTATGGGGGATAGTAGATTGACAGGCTAGTGATGTTGCTGTTAGTTGTCTTGTTGGCTGAGGAAAAGCAAATGTGGACACATATCTTCATTGTTGTATCCTCGACTTGCATGTTCTGTTAATATGAATTACCGTGATGTGTGTCATTCTGAGCACTGTGGGTGGACACCCTAATCAGGTTATGCATCCAATGCATATGGGTCCGGCAGATCTCAAATGTCTGGTAAAAAAAAAAGCTGCCGGTCACATGTCCAGCGCCACATTTTCCTATCAGAAACCCTGGTCTGGCTGAGCTAATGGCTGTCATCCAATTAGGATTTCATCCATGATACAGTGTGTCCTCTCCCCTCACTGGAACACCTCGTCCAGGGTAGAGGGGTGGACGTCAGTGGACTGCAGGCTCTGGAGCAGCCTGTGGACTGTAGCGCTCCTCCCCTGGCGCTGCCTCCACTGGATCAGCCCTGCTAGCACCTGCCCGTGCAAGCTCAGAGGGTGGTCGGCACGGCAACGGTAGAGCGCCCCCGTGGAGAGGCCCAGGTCGAGGAGAACCGACTCCCACTCCGAACCGAGACGGGATGCCAGCCGGGACAACTGTCTGTCAGACGGGACTGCTCGGAGCGTCACCTCTGGAATGCTCCACTCATCTTTGGAAGGGAAGGAGGGAAACACAGAGAAAAGAGATGGGAACAAGAGCGAGGTGGAGGGAGAAATGGGTGGAGGGAGAGAGAGACAGTATCAATTTCCATTTAATAAAACCACGTCGCTGATTCATTGTGACGTAATGTTACAACAATAGGTTGTGAAAATAAGACTAGACGTTACGTAATTCCATGTCCATTTTTTGGACATGAAAGAAAAAAACAATACTATCAGCTAATTTGTTGACTGATAATGACCTCCATTTAGGAGAGAGGGAACGAGAGCGAGATAGGCCTAGAAAACAGAGCGAGATATTGTGGTGTTTTTCATCTGAAACGTGTTGCATAACAGAGGTGGGCAGATCAGGAACACTTAACCGCTGTTCCTGGAAACCACTTTTTATAATAGAGTCACACCAAAACCACATCAAATACCTGGTCATCTTCCTCTGGCTGAGAGGAGGTGGGGAGATGGAGAGCAGGCAGGTTTAAAAATACATGTGTTCTTAAAAAAATTGTCCTGTAGTTCTGTAGACCTGGGCTATACACTTCTCCCCACGTTCATTTCTCTCCCTCTTCTTCCAACACAAATCTTCTTCTCTCCACAATATTCATCTATCCGAAACCAGGTTTCCATCCAACCTTTTTCCATGCGAGTAAAGTACATGTCGGATAAATAAATTAAAAAAGCCACGACAGGCCTGATGAAAACAGCAAACGTCTGTAAAAACGTTCCAAATGTCAACAAGACAAAATATGCTAGGTGGGATCATTGTGTCTAAAATGTATTATGTGAGAAATGGTGGTGGAAATGCCTTTGTACGCAAATATTGATATAATAACCAGTCATATCGAAGTAAACTTGGAGTGACGCAGTATGTTCTGTGGTCCTCCTACTACAGCTCAGGAAAGCCTACAGTTTATTAGGTTACAGATGAAATAGGTGACGATGAACTTCACAGGGTGGTGAAAGTGCACAGTGATGATCTTGATGCTCCTTTCCAATAAATATTGAGGGTCTTATTCTGGTGACATTGTGATCAATGCTTGGCTGCCATTTGACATATGAAAGTCCATAATAATGTTATCATGTAGGCTGACCCACCTACACTGTACCTGAGAGCTGTTGACTAGAGCACACTTACCAGTGGTCACATTTGCTTTGTGTGCCAAAACCATTTAACTTGTATTTTTTTATTTGGCATATGGGAATTTAACTGCAAACGTTTAAAAAAAATGTTTTATGTGCACTGTGCTACGTCATCACGCACAACCTTTTATCCGCAACAAGTCAATCTGATGGAAACAAGTCTCTGCTGGGAAAACCTGCATATTGGTTTTTATGCAAATTTTAGAATATCTGCATGAAAATCGGTCGTCAATTGGATGGAAAACTAGCTTGGAAACCACAGTAGAGTATCCAAAACCAATCTCTCTCTCTCTGGCTGATGGGAATGGGATATTGTAGATGTGGCTTGAGCGCTGCAGTCGACTCGCTTCAAAATACAGTCAGTTATTTGTCACCTATGGATGGTCTTATTGCCCAGCCGGTAAGGGGCTGAGGGTAATTGTCCTTGGAGAGGGTATGAAATGGTGCACACATGGAGGTGACTGGGTTTGCATGGTAAACAAACATGCTTTGGGGACAGCTGTATATCATGCATTGTATGTATAGAACAGGTCAAGGTCCAGCCACGTTACGTTCAGTTTGGCAGGTATGGTGGAACCAAGGACACAGATGGATGTGGGGCTGTTATGAGACGGTATAAGGAGGTGTATGGTCAGTGAGTTTGGGGGCAGTACGGTGAGTCAATAGCCCATCAGTTGTCTCTCCTCCGCACCCTATTCCTCTTTCCCCCGCTCTCCTCCCTGCTTAGGCCTATATCCCCAATTCCCTCCTACTCCCTCTAGTTTTAGGAATCTTTTGCTCTCCTCCCTCAGTCTACCTCCCGCTCCCTCCGCTCAGTGCTGATAGTGCCAGTTGCTCTCTTGACCCCTCAGACAAAAGGGATCACTGTGCAGGGCTGTGTCACTGCACTCCGAGCCCCCATACAAGAGGATTTCATAACCCTGCCCAACTCATCACAGATTACGCGCGCACACACACACAGGTAATGGGGATTTTCCAGGTGAATTAAAGTTACAGATAAAGTAAATCAATGTGGTTTAATACAAGTTGCAACAGGGAGACACATCCAGCAGAGAAGCAGGCTCTTATATTCTAATCTCACAGCACCAATGTTCTGTAAACACCTGCCGAGAGGCTTGTAGGAAGTCACAACATCAGCTGCTACAGAATCAGTGTCCCAGAATACAATAACAATCAGTGTCCTCGGTCCTCGGTCCTCGTACCTCCAGTCTGGCGTCAATCACTATCAGATATGAACAATCCATAACATTCAGTATCAAGTCTCGTGACCATCAACCAGAACACAAATGAGTGTCCCAAATTTAAAAAAAAAACTGAAAATCATGCATATTACACAAAAGGAAAACATTCATAAAAATTAAACACAATGCTTATCTATCTTAAATTTCCCCAACACACACACAGGGCCAGGCCCATGACATGTCTGGCTGTCATCTGATTAATGGACAGTTAAGAACTCACTGAGGCGCGATAAGGGCAACACACAAACTGACCCCCGTCCCCCTATTGAAATGATATGGCCAAGCAGCTCAGAGGGACAATTAGGATTTCACCCATGATCATCCATCCATGCTATCATCCATGCCGTCATCCGCTTTGGGAAACCAACATGCTGAGAAGAAACGACAGAGTTTGAGCTAATACTCCTAACTCCTATAAGCTGGAGGGGGGTTCCAGTTCCTAAAGGTCACGGGAGGTCATGTGTCGAGTTTCCAAAAGAGTGGCTGACGGAACTGCCAAACATGACACTGCCAGTTAATGAGAGTAGGCGTTCTAATGCTCGTGCTAGGACACTGCATCTGATAGTGTGCGGCTACTTTCTTTTTCAAAGATCTTTCATTGATCAACATTTATTACTATTGAAGAAGAGGCCTCGTGGGATAGCTAGCAGCTGACACACTAGGCTAAGCAACTCAAACCTGGGTAACAACGCCCGGGAACACCTTTAACACAGTGTCACAAGTGAGACAGTAGGACTCTGAAGTACATCATGTTCCCTAATGCATGCCAAGAACGGTTCGGCCCAACCAAGCCAGGCCTTCATCTGTTCGCTAACAAAGGGGACACACACACACAGAAACTCAGAGGGAGGGCAAAACGGGGAGAGATTCTGACAGGGCTGTGTGAGAGACGGCTGTTACAACTAAACAAAACCTTTTTCCCCCCTGAAAACCCATTTGCTGAAAGGCGCGTAGGCTAACAGTTAAGATGCTGGGAGCTTTTGAGAAATAGGCCTTCACTGGAGAGAGAGAGAGAAAGAGAGTAGGTCGAGAGAAAGAGTAGATCGAGAGGGAGAGCAAGAGAGATTGTAACCAAATAAGGCGCTATGGGAGAAAAAAAACGGAACACTTTTCTAGGAATCGCCTCTTTGAGAAGAGCAGGCGGTCCAACCTTACCTTCTCTCACACACTGATGAGGGGGGCAGGGCATGCTGACATGTAACTGAAATAAACCAGAGTATTTGGAAGTGTATGAGGCCATTGGACAGTAGTCCCGGTAGGTAAGGGGTGTGTAGCGATGCCTAGTTCATTCTACATAGTAAAACCCAACATCACCACACTGTTTCCATATTTTAATAACCAACTAACTCAGATCCATTCATCCAAGTTCAAATATTTCCATTCATTTTGTTCAATTCCATTTTTATCTCAGTTATTAGCACCTACACTGCAACGTAATAACGAAGGGATGAACGATGACTAAAAGCCTGAACCCAAAACCTGAGTAGTCAAAGAAAACAATCCAAAAAGGTACAGGACTCTCACCAAACTACCTGGTTCATGGCTAGACAGACCGACAGAGACAAAGTGAGTGGGAGTAATGTGTGTGTGTGTGTGTGTAACCCCTGTGTGGAGGCCTAAAATAATCATGATTTTCTCCTCTAGCGCAGAGGGCTGTTTCCAGGAAAGTTTCCCGTGTCCTCATGTGACTCCGATGCCTTGTCAGGACACAAATGTTTGGTGCTGCCTTTTAAAAATGGTTTTATCTTAGTTAAAATGACTTCATGGCAGGCAGTGCAGCTGTGTGTTGCCAATTTGGGCACAGTTGGCCATTTAAACTAGTTCTGGCCGTACACACAGCTTATTAAACTATTCAGCACAATGTACTGTATGTTTGTAACAGCTGCATTTAAAATGTAGCCTCCACAATAATGGATAATATTTTTTTTCAATTTAAAGTTCTTGTTTTTCAATCAACCCACAAAACACATTCCACATTCACAGATGACAGACTTTAAAAAATAAAAAATAAAACTTGCAATAGCACTATCAAGGTTCTTATTAGCTATTTCCAGCCTTAGCTGATACGACGAGCAAATAATTAGTTTTTAGAGCACCTTACACAACATGCATCTGCTCATTTCCCTAATCCCCCCCCCCCTTCACTCTGTCCAATTTGAAATATAGTTGAGTAGTGGAGACCAGACTCTATCAAACTTGGGCTGTCTCTTGTGGAGGTCATAAGTGAGCTTTTCAAGAGGGAGAAAGTCAACAATCTGGTCAATCCACATTTTAAATATAGAAGTATTAGAAGCCCACAATAGAAGAATACATTTCTTAGCAAAGTATGTAATAGTCATAAACAAATTTTCTCTGTCAGGATCAAGAACAAAGTCCTGCTGGGCATTAAGAAGATAGATACACGGGGTCATATCAAACTGTACATCTATTATTTTCTGTGCAGCAGTATGTATAGATTGCCAAAATTTGGCAATCTCTCTACAGCTCCAAAATACATGCATATAGGTTCCACTTTCAGAGGTACATCTTTTACAGTTAGGAGAAATGTCTGTTTTCATTCTATGGAGTCTCAAGGGAGTGTAATAAAATTTGTACAAAAATGTGTAATTAGATTCTTTCATTTTTACATTAGTAGAGGAGCAGTATACCCTGTCGCAAACCTCCGCCCATAACTCATCACGGATAGTCAGACCAAGGTCCTTTTCCCAGATTATTTTCAAAGGAGTAAAGGAGGAGCCCCCTTTCCTCAGAAAGAAGTCTATAGATAGATTTTGCCTTTAATGGATTGTGCTGTGACAAGAAGGGTTTCAACTTAATTCAACTGAGTTCTAAACCTCCTCTTGGAAGTAAATGAGGAAATTACTAATTTGAAGATATTTAAACAAAATTGGATCTTGGCACATTGAATTCACTGCAGAGCTCTTGAAAGGATTTCAGTGTAGTGGTTTTCTGATGAAATAGGTCTGAAAAGGTCCTGATTCCTAGAGGATGCCAAAGATTAAAGTTGCCATCACTCAGGGCTTTTGGCAAGTCTGGGTTGCATACTATAGGTGAGTGAGAACATATTTGGGAGGAAATGCCCAGATATTTCTTAGTCCCTCCACCCTAGTAGGGTGCTGTAAATCACAAAAGGTTTTGGCTGTGTTGCCCACTTCACTGAAGTTATTAATGAATATAATTGAGCTTAGGGGGATTGAACCACAGGATTGGGCTTCTATTTGAATCCACGTTGAGTCTTGTCTGTTTGTGATCCATGTTAGCATGTTGCAGATTTGGGCAGACCAGTAGTACAATTGAAGGGAGGGAAGGGCAAGACCACCCTTAGATTCAGGTTTTTGATAGAGTGGAGAACTTGATCCTAGGTTTTTTTATTGCCCCATATAAATTTGGTGATGCTTTGGTTAGTTGTTTTGGTTAGTTGTTTTGAAAAAGGAAACTGGGAGATAGCATGGGAGCATCTGAAATAAATAGTTCAGTCTAGGGAGGATGTTCATACGGATGACATTAATTCTTCCGACTAAGCTAATTGGGAGGGAGATCCAGGTTTGGAGATCGTTCTCGATTCAATCCAGGAGTGGAAGCTAATATTCCTTTAAAAGGCTATTCAGATCTGGTGTTACGAAGATCCCAAGGTATTGAAACCCCTGTGTCTTCGATTGGAATGGACAGAGTGTGTCTTCATAGAGCTGGTGAGTAAGATTGAGAGGGCAAACAGTGGATTTGTTAAAATGTATTTTATATCCTGAAAACTTGCCATACTGAGCAATTGTGTCTAAAATGGGAGGGATTTCTCAGGGTTGGATATGTAGAGCGAGACATCATCCGCGTAGAGCGAAATCTTGTGCTGCAGGCCGCCTGCAGAAACACCTATAATACTTGGATTGCTCCTTATCAACTCTGCCAGAGGCTCCGCCCCCAACAAGTAGAGCAGGGGGGACAGCGAGCACCCTTGTCTTGTGTCCCGTCCCAAAGGGAATCTGTCAGAGTTCAGTCCGTTAGTAGTCACCATGGCATTTGGATGAGAGTATAGTGATTTAATCCATTTAATAAAGTTTGGGCCCATATTGAACTTTTCTAAGACTGAGAATAGAAAGCTCCACTCCATCCTGTCGAACACCTTCTCAGCATCCAGTGAACCCAGCAGGACAGGGGTCTCCTGTGCATTTACTTGATCTATAATATTTTTAAAAAACGGCAAATGTTATCAGAAGAGTATCTATAAAAAATATATTCAGTTTGGTCCGCTTTTATTATTTTGGGAAGAAGTGTTTAGTCTAGTCTTTTGGCGAGCAATTTGGTAATTATTTTGTAGTCGAAATCCAACAAGCTTATGGACTGGAAGGACGAGCAGGATAGAGGGTCCTTGTCTTTTTTGAGCAACACTAATGTGAGCATAGAGTCTGGGAGAGCTCTGTTTTTGCAAAAATCATCCAGCATTGGCATGAAAATAGGGCTAAGCTGGGGCCAAAAAGCTTTGTAGAACTCTCTGGGGAATCCATCTGGGCCTGGGGACTTAGATGGCATGGAGGTAATTGCCTCCCCCTTCACTCCTGAGCAGGTCCTGGAGTTGAGATCATCTTGGTCGGTCTCTGATAGTTTAGGTAGTGAGATTCCCTCTAGGAAGGAATGGAGTTCTGCCTTCGTATGTTCTCTCTCAGAAGTATATAGTTCGCAGTAAAAATCATGAAAAGTTAAATTTATATTTTTTGGGTCATATGTGACCTCGTCCTCTGCTGTTCAGATAGCCATGATTGTACGCACTGCTCTGACTGCTCTTTTTTACTTTGGTAAGCAAACAATCTACTAGGCCTATTGCTATACTCATCGTATTTCTGTTTAGTAAAGAAAACTTTCTTTTTTATCTCCCGAGTATAGTCCAAGTTCAGTTTGGCTTTGGCTGCTTTAAGTTGACTCCAGGAGGTGCTGTCTGGGGATTGTTTATGTACTTTTTCACAGCGTTCCAGCTCCCTCTCAAGATCTAGCCTTTGTGCTTCCATTGCTTTTTTCTTAGAGGAAGCATATGCACCTCTTAGTGTGGCTTTAGCAGCGTCCCACATTGTGGCCGGAGAAACAGGAGAATCTTTGTTGTCTTGTGTGTAGTTGTCTATCCATGTAGTTACCAATGTATGGAACGCTTTGTTTGATAACATGGAGGTGTTGAATTTCCAGCTCTTTGACCTCGGGATGTTTTTGCAGAGGTCAAAGGGGAGGTGGACAAAGGCGTGATCTGAAAGTGCTATGGGTCCGATTGTACACGTATATGTTTAAGATGGTCACTGTATGGGCAACCAATTACTAAGTTATCAAAATAAATCTCCCCCCGGATCAGATTTGTTGTCAATTATGAACGGAACATTCTTGTGGATAAGTATGGCTGTACCTCTACACCTGTCCCACCAAGCTCTGCGGAGTTTGGCATCACAGAGGTGTGTCTCTTGTAATAGTGCAATGTCTGCCTTTTCCTTTTTTCACATCATTCCTTTTTCTGTTTTATTGCATGACCTAGACCATGGCAGTTCCATGTCAAAAGATTTAAGGTACTAGTCAACGTCATCGAACAGTAATCGAACTCTAGTGCAAGTCATCTCTGGGTAAAGGTGGATAATAATTACAGCTGCGATCACAAAATAAAAATAAATGGTGTACATAAAAGAACAATCTCTGAACACCCCAGACGAGTTCCCAAACAACAACATATCCCGTTGGATCTATTATCCCCCCGCTCAGTCTCAATTCTGTGTTCCGGAAAAAAAACAGGAACAGTTAGCAACGCACAACGTCTCCCCACCAAAGAAACGCCTCATCCTCTCCGCCCCGCATTGAGTAAATGACAACGTAGCCCCCGTCCAGACCACATTAAAAAAGCGGGAGAAAATAAAATCAATAGCCCAGCCTACATATACCTCSCCCAARGGACATAGGGCTAATCGTTTGGACCAAWTAAAACAGAAATGTTGGGGCAAATCCTTAAGAGGGATCTATAGGATAAGTTGTTTGTTTTTATTAAAACGTAATATCAACAGAATAAGGCCATAAGAATAAAAATGTACACATTGAACTTCTCGTTAGTTTGTCAACTTATGACACATTTACAGACCTATCACTGGTGGATGCCTATGTGAAAATGATAACTACAAAAAAATATGGAAATGGAAATAAAAGTACACTGAAACGCTTTTAGTCATTGGTCCATTTCTCAGTGACCAGGATTGTCCTTCAAAAAACGTTTTGCCTCTTCGGGCGTTTTGAAGTGTCACAGGGCTCCTTGGTGAAGAATCCTGAGCTCGTATGGGTATTTGAATCCCCTAAAGATGCCTTGGTCAATGGAGCATTTCTTCACCTCGTCAAACTCTCGGCTCTTTCGGCATATTCCAGCTGACAGGTCCTGGTGTAAATTGAGTTTGGCGTTTCCCACTGTAATGGTGTTGGTTTTCTCCGCCTGTAGGACTCGTTCCTTGTCGGTGAATCTCAGGAAACGTATTGTGATTGGACGTGGTGGTTGTCTGGCTGCTGGTGGGCGCCTCAGTGCTCGGTGAGCTCTCTCGAGTTCTATGGGTCTGTTGGTGGACAGGTGGAGCCACTCTGGAAGTTTGTCTGGCAGGTAGCGGATCAGTGGCATGTTTCCCTCTTCTTTTTCGCCCAGATTTAATAGAACACAATTATTCATTCGCTCCCTGTTTTCCAGGTCCTGTTCTCTTCCAGATGCTCCATTTTCTTTTTAGCATATGCTATTGTTTCCATGGCATCTGTCAGTAAGTTTTCCATGGATAGGATTCGCCCCTCTGCCTCATCCAGGCACCCCACGTTGATGTTATCTTGTTGTTGTCAGGCAAAGCATTTTCCAGGGTTGTCACCTTGCCCCCTATCACACTGAGCTGAGAGTTAATTAATTTGATGTCGAGTTCTGTACTTTGGGATCTCAGCTCAGAAAGGATGTCTTCGACAGAGAGCGAGGTTGGCATTTGTTGGGCCTGGGAGGGTGGGGGTCCTCTTGCTCCTGGCTAATGGTGCTAGCTTTTTCCGCCGCTAATCCTCGAGTCCAGGTAAAAATGTCACCTGTAATGTCACCGCCATGACCTTTTGACTAAAGCTAAAGGAGTTTTAGCTTGAGCTCTTAGTTCATGCGGCCATCTCGTTCAAGGGTTACGTGATCCCCCCCATGAATAATTTTTTAAAATAAAACATTTAAGATGGTCCTGGCTAGGGCTGTTGCGGTGACCGTATTACTGCCACACTGGCAGTCATGAGTCTTGACCACAATAAAAATCCACTTAACCGTTGAGTCATAGTAATGCCTTTGTAGTACCCAACATACTAACAACCATCAGGTCCTAATGGCCTGGTACTCAGGGCTCGATTGTTCCGCCATCAGGTCCTAATGGCCTGGTACTCATGCTCTATTGTTCCTCCATCAGGTCCTAATGGTCTGGTACTCAGGGCTCTATTGTNATCAGGTCCTAATGGTCTGGTACTCAGGGCTCTATTGTTCCTCCATCAGGTTCTAATGGTCTGGTACTCAGGGCTCTATTGTTCCTCCATCAGGTCCTAATGGCCTGGTACTCAGGGCTCTATTGTTCCTCCATCAGGTTCTAATGGCCTGGTACTTAGGGCTCGATTGTCCCTCTAACCACTCTGACAATGCAAATGCAACTGTACCTTGCTTTGACGTTGCCTACCTTATCCATTTGATCCCTAACTGATTTAATGAGGGAATAATTTTACAAAGACAAAATGATTTGGTTGCAATGTTGAAAAAGCCAAGCATGTTGACAACATGTGACTAACAGTGCAGTTCTATGTGGGGGGCTAAGTGCCTTGAATGGCACAACGGTAGGTGGTAGGTCTACATGAGATCAGACACAGCAGCTTTCCAGAGTCAATAATGAAGGCTATAAAAATGAAATGTGGTTAAATGGCATGGAGAAGTAATGGAAAATGGCGTATAAAACATTAACAGTAAATAATCAGGTGGTCTCTATAGCGTAATGTCCTTTGTTAATTTCTGAGAAAATAGTAAAAATGGACTGACTTGTACTTCCTGTACTTCTTACATCCCAAGTCAAGCACTATGCGTACTGGATGGACTGGTTACATTATGCTACACTCAAATGTCTATCCATGAGTCTGGGAGAGAATGTATAGCCCTAGGCCATGTTGTTGGTTCATTGATTGTGCAGGGCTGCTTACAGTTAGCCTACAATTAGTGATTTTGTATTTGAATAGCCTGGTAATATAGATTTTTTTAATATTTCCATAATTAATTGAGTGACATTACCTTCAGCTATACAGAATCTCACCACCATGCATTTACATCTTCTCCTCGCTCTCCTTTATTCCTTTCTTGAGCAGGCAGTTCAGTGAAGTATGTTTTGTTGCGAACACGTTACTATTGATGTTCCCAAACAGATTTCACTTGGTTTCCCAAATGAAGGATGCAGGAACAAGGTTGGCGAGACAAAGGCAAACAGAGTTTGGGAGGCATATCACCTGTTGGGCAGCGAGAGCATGCTCCTCAAACAGTGGTTGGTGAGTGGAGTGAAATCACTTCTTATATTTACTTCTCAACTGCTCATATTAAGCACATGCTCTGCTATAAAAACAGAAGTAGCCTACAAAACAAACCAGCGGGAAGGCACAGGGCCTCCATTCACTATTTGAGTGCATACAGATGATTTTTTCCCCCTTCCCTGGTCCCAGATAATGGGTCATTCGAAATCCAAAAAGGTGCGGGGGGCTGCCTTAACTGTCGTCGGCGCCCAGGGAACAGTGGGTTAACTGCCTTGCTCAAGGGCAGAATAACAGACTTTTACCTTATCAGCTCGGGGATCCGATCCAGCAACCTTTCGGTTACTGGCCCAATGCGCTAACCACTAGGCTACCTGCCACCCCATAGCCACTCATGCGCACTGGGTCTGTAATGGGAAAAATATCCTTTCTATTTTATTCAACTCATTCTGTTCACCTGAAATTCATTTTCTTCAAATCATAGTTTCTCTTTAGACCAGACTAAAAAAAAAAAATGGATTTATTGCGATGGTGTATATTAAATGTATTTATTATAATTTGGTACATCTACATTTTAAAAAGGGCAGCTTGTATGTGTGGAGGCCTGGAGATGCTTAACCTGTTTATGTTAACTAACGGTCAATTAACCTTGAGACAGGAAGTCTTTTGCAGGACAATAACCGTCTGACAAAAAAGTCATGACCGCCACAGCCCTAGTTCTGGCCGTGTGATTGGTCGCCTGGCTACCACTGAGCAGAGCAGCGGGCCTCTGACTTTAATGTTTCACCATTTGAACGGGAAGACACTCCTCCTGCCAAGATTCCTGGAAAGCAGACAGCAGGCACTAAAGGAGAGGGGGGGCCACCCTTGGCAACGCACGACCAAGGAAAACAAGGCAGCAGCACAAGGCGCTCTCCCTCTCGGCCTGTCCCAGCATGAATTTACTGCTCTTTATCAGGCCACAGCCGCACCTCTTTACTCCCAGTCAGGGAAGCCTCAGACTATGGCCCCAGCGTTAACTCTCACTATACAATGCCTTCCATGTTCACAGCTTTAACTCACACTACACCCTCCATGAGACAAATAGATAAGCTCCTAAGAACAAGCTACAATGAAGAATACAGTTAAACTCTCACGTTATCATGGCCTGGCTAAACGTGCCAAATAGCCTAGATAAGGTCCTTCTAAGAACAAGCTACAATGACTTAGCAATAATATATTTTTAACTCTCACTTTACAATGCCCTAAACATGCCAAATAGATAGGGTACTTCTACAAACACACTACAATCTATTTGCTGGCCAGGGTTGTACCACTGTGAAGGTTGTCGTCTTGATAATCGGTGTACGATAATAACATGTTTTCAATGGCACAGGAGATAAAAGGGACAATCTAGATTAGATCATGTTCCCGATGGTCATATCTGATCACCATGGCAACAGGTGACTAACAACGGGAGAAGAAACATTTTAGTCAAACATCTTCAAATCTGCTCCCATTTAGCCATAGCCTCCTGTACATGATAAGGTAGGCGGCAAGGTTTCCGTTAGTCGGTTAATGCTGGCTTTTGGCAGATAAAAAAAATGAAAAGCGGATAATGTTGCTGGCCAAATTGTCCGGGACAAGAAAAAAAAGGATTTAATTAATTGATGGAAATACCAGTCCATTTACACTAACTTCAAAGGAAAATATACTTCATAGGCTAATAAATCCTCAAGCTTCTTGGAAATTGTCGAGTGTGCTTTATTTTTACTCATGCAAAAGACACAAGGTCCTCATAGGGGACTTCAGCTAAGTGTACCCTGATTGGATAAAAGTTGGTGAAGATAGTGTTGATTATCGTTTCCAGTATACCCGGCGAGAGGGGATTCTTTTTCCAAAACAGAGTAAAGATGGCGCCTTCTTGAGGACAAAGTAACGAGGCTGATGCACATCGCAAGCTGCTTCAAGGAGTTTGACAGTGTTGACTTCCCAACAGCAGTGGCTCACTTTGAGAAGGCCAAGGTTTGGCACAAATGCAAGTAAATTTGAGGCAAATTGTGTTAGTCCGGCCCCAACCTAGCAGTTCTGCTGCCGCCTTAGGCAAGATCATCATATTCCGCCCTCGTCATGTACAGTTGAAGTCGGAAGTTTACATACACTTATGTTGGAGTCATTAAAACTTGTTTTCAATCACTCCACAAATATCTTGAATCCCAGAACAACAGCAAAGGACCTTGTAAAGATGCTGGAGGAAACAGGTACAAAAGTATCTTTATCCACAATTAAACAAGTCCTATGTCGACATAACCTGAAAGGCCGCTCAGCAAGGAAGAAGCCACTGCTCCAAAACCGCCATAAAAAAGCCAGACTACAGTTTGCAACTGCACATGGGGACAAAGATCATACTTTTTGGAGAAATGTCCTCTGGTCTGATGAAACAAAAATAGAACTGTTTGGCCATAATGACCATTGTTATGTTTGGAGGAAAAAGGGGGAGGCTTGCAAGCCGAAGAACACCATCCCAACCGTGAAGCACGGGGGTGGCAGCATCATGTTGTGGGGGTGCCTTGCTGCAGGAGGGACTGGTGCACTTCACAAAATAGATGGCATCATGAGGATGGAACATTATGTGGATATATTGAAGCAACATCTCAAAACATCAGTCAGGAAGTTAAAGCTTGGTTGCAAATGGGTCTTCCAAATGGACAATGACCCCAAGCATACTTCCAAAGTTGTGGCAAAATGGCTTAAGGACAACAAAGTCAAGGTATTGGAGTGGCCATCACAAAGCCCTGACCTCAATCCCATAGAAGATTTGTGGGCGGATCTGAAAAAGCATGTGCGAGCAAGGAGGCCTACAAACCTGATTCAGTTACACCAGCCTTGTCAGGAGGAATGGGCCAAAATTCACCCAACTTATTGTGGGAAGCTTGTGGAAGGCTACACTAAAATTGATTAACTTGGGTCAAACGTTTCAAGGCAATGCTACCAAATACTAATTGAGTGTATGTAAACTTCTGACCCACTGGGAATGTGATGAAAGAAATAAAAGCTTAAATAAATCACTCTACTATTATTCTGACATTTCACATTCTTAAAATGAAGTGGTGATCCTAACTGACCTAAGACGGGGAATTTTTACTAGGATTAAATGTCAGGAATTGTTAAAAACTGAGTTTAAATGCATTTGGCTGAGGTGTACGTAACCTTCCGACTTCAACTGTACAGTGTGAAGATTTGGAATGGATTGATAGACTAGAATAATGTTGTGTATCATGCGCAATTGGTGCACTCCAGTTTACCTTATTCAGTAGCACTTGGTAACAAAACATCGTTGCCAACTATTCACATCAGAGAGTTGCAATCACTAGGCAGCCAACTGCCTATATTAGGAAACAGTTGTTATCATTAAGCCAAGTACACCAAACATTAGGACCAAGGTGTCAAAGGCGTTCCACAGGGATGCTGGCCCATGTTGACTCCAATGCTTCCCACAGTTGTGTCAAGTTGACTGGTGGATCATTCTTGATGCACATGGTAAACCGTTGAGCGGGGAAAAACCTATCAGCGTACCATACCTCATTCAAAAGCACATACATATTTTGTCTTGCCCATTTACCCTCTGAATGGCGCACACACACAATCCATGCCTCAATTGTCCCAAGGCTTTAAAAAAATACTTCTTTAACCGGTCTCCTCTTCAACACTGATTGAAGTGGGTTTAACAAGTGATATCAATAAGGGATCATAGCTTTCACCTGGTCTGTCTACGTCATGGAAAGAGCATGTCACACATGACAAGTCACGACATTTCAAATTACAATAAACATTTAACATCATCCAGAAGCACTGTAAAAAGAGAGATCATTTGAGCTTTGGAAACAAGTGCTTTCATAAATGCATGGCGCGGGCCTCATTTCACAAGAGCATTGTAACGTAAGCTCTCAATGATTGCCGGTTTTATAATTTCTTCACTTTGTTGATAAGGCCTAATTAAAAAATGTTCATGCTAAATTAAATGCCTAGATTGTATTTGAAAACAGCTGTGTTTTGGTATTTATTAATTAAAATGTTAATGCAAATAGCCATCAAGACAGGTCTTTCGAAAGTTATATTATACTTTGAAGTTGTGTTTTATTACGGTGTAGGTGACTTGTTCTTCTAGGCTAAATGTTTTATTATTTTTTTTAATGATATTCATTTGATTTATAGCAGAGATGAAGATGCACATTTCTATTTACAGGCTCATTTCTATTCTGTTATGATTTACAATAAACAAAAAAAACTATTTTGAGCACCTTGTGGGGCCTAATGCATTACGCCCCCAATACATATGGATGGCCGGTAAACTTATGGGACGTGCGGTAAATTTCTCAAATGTCTGGTAAATTAAAAATCTTGCCGGTCAGGTTGTCCGGCACCAAATTTTCCTAATGGAAACCCTGGTAGACAGCTAGTCTAATTCTCCTGTCACACACTGTTCTGTGTAAGAGAAAACCTACACAGCATTGGCTCTTAGCAGGCAGTGCAGGAAGAGGTAAAGCTCTAATGCAGGGGTGGGCAACCCTGATTGGTGTCACACTTTTTCTCCATCCCTAGCAGACACAGCTGATTCATCAAAATGCATTCTAAACTGAAGATCATGATTAGGTGATTGGAGTCAGGTGTGTTAGCTGGGGCAGAACGGTGACACCAATCAGGCCCTCGAGGACTGGAATTGCCCACTTCTGCTCTAACGACATGTTAAGTTATGATGAGAGGACATATAGTACCAGCATCTATCCAATCAGGTGCTTACAGGAATCCCTTACTGGTGGAGACCAGAGACCATGGTAACCTGAGAGCTGATAGAGGGATGCATGTCTTCTGTGTCACTCTGCATCAGCAGAGGAGCAGGAGGGAACAGGTAGTGACAGCATGTGTTCCAAACAAATACACTGATGGCAATAAAATTTATTTAATACAACCCTGTGTGTGTGTGTGTGTGTGTGTGTGTGTGTGTGTGTGTGTGTGTGTGTGTGTGTGTGTGTGTGTGTGTGTGTGTGTGTGTGTGTGTGTGTGTGTGTGTGTGTGTGTGTGTGTGTGTGTGTGTGTACTGGGCAGCGAGTAAAGCAGAGACAAGGTAAGGGGTATTGAAAAACAGATAATACCATCATGGGTTCCAAGGCAACCCACCAATGTCATCTGTTGCCATCATAACAGGAGCGGGGGAAGCGGGGGATAAAATCACAAAGCACATCCATACATTTATGTGAATTAGGCCAAATGATTCAGTGAGAGAGGCCTGTATACAATGCACGAAATCCTTTTCAGGCTAAATGATCCTTTTCAGAACGCCAGACGCTCCCCCACTGTGTTCAATCAGGTAGAATAAAAGCCTTTAGAAAGTGAAGGCTCTCGTTCTCTCCTCCACCTGAAACGCTCTACTTGCACTCAGTTCTCTGTGCTGCTGCTTCTAGGAAATCTGAGCAGCTTCTTTTCTCTTTCTTCCCCCTCCCTGTCCATCCCCCCCACGTCTATTTATTACAATTTGAAAAGTTGGGAGGGGGTCAGCACAGGAGGGCGAGAGACGGAAAAGACAAATGGCTTTGATTAAATATTTTTCCTAGAAAGGAGGATGCAGTGTGTGCCTGACCTCAGTGCTTCAAATGAAAACAGCTTTCAGGGAAACCAGGCCTGCGAGAAACTCGACACAATCACGCCCTAGACAGTCCCAAAAACAGACTTTTTCCTTGCCATCTTCCCTTTTCTGCACAGATACTGTACATTCAAAATAAAAATGAAGGCTTCCAGTTATAATGTATATGGTTAGGCCTACATGTGTTCCACACCATCACATGTTGAAATGTCTAAATGTTTAGTATGTACCAAAGAAAAAGCTACAAATCATTTGTTTTGTCCAAACAATTCATACAAAAGTATAGCTGTGCGATATGGCCCAAAAAATCTTGTCCATTTTTATTTTATTATGGCCGATTCACGATTTACTGCATACGTCGATTTTGTAAATTTTCGCTAAATAAGCTTTGATGCACAATTAAAGATAAAAACACTATTTCAAACTGTCAGGAATAATCAAATTAATTCAGTGTTTGTGAAAGTATACCTAGGCTAACTATAAGCCTTCCACAACCATAAGACCCACTAATCATTTTAATATTTTAACAAAAGAGTTTAACCTGCTTATTTTTCTGACTTTCATGAAAATGCTTTTTTTTGTAACAAATTTAACCAGAACCATGCACATTTATTGTAGCAGGCATTATAGAAAATTAACACTCTCCCAAGCACAAGCCCATGTGCTTCATATTTCAAGTCTAGGCAACTTGGATATGTTTGCTTGCTAACAAGGTAGAACAGTTGAAGTGTTATGAACACACCCTCTGGTCCGTCTCCAACTGTTTGAACAACAGCCTGTTCATTTTGTTTAGATGTTGAAATCAAGTGTCTTACTGGGATAAGAACATACTTATTTCTCAGAATGAGAAGCCAATTTTTTATGTGTATTTTGCTCATTGCACATTCATAAAAACACATACTTTTGTGTGCTAGCTGTCTAGTGTATGTGGCTAAAAAGCTCCTAGCGGTACATGGCACCACAATACCACACACGGCAGAAACTGAGCATACATTTCCCAAAACATGCTCATTGATATTCTCATTTTAGTAGGGTCTGCTCTGTTCTACATTTTGGTAGTTGAGACATAAATGTATTGTTAGAAAGGTCATCTATTACAGTAAAATAATGTCTGAGCGTTTCGGTGTCAATATGACCGATTCTGTTGGACCAAACCTCAAATGCTAATAGCGAGTTTAAACTGCATGTCGTGAGAGAGGAATTAGTTATCTTTCGCATTTGTTGCAAGTGGCAGGGGCTTGGTGTCTGTGAGAGTGGGAAGGTACACAGTGCACACAGCACAGAAGGATTAAAGGAGACTAGACCAAAAAGACACAGAAAACTCAAAAACAAACAGATTCTTGTGACACAATTGGAACATTGCGCTAAAACATTAATTTAATTAATTAGATGTCACCCAGCCCTATACAAAAGTAGTAGTGGCCCTCAGTCCTCTGATCCTCATTACTGATTGGGTCACAAGTCTGCAGGCATTACAACACAGTCAACTAACATACTAACGTTATTCTTGGCAGTAGCTAGCTGCTACTGGAAACCACGTAGTTAAATTCCATTAATAGAATTTGGGATTTTTTTAATTTTTATAAATCATGATAGTTGGTGATACCAACTACCATACATTTAAAAAAACATTTTACTGAATGAAACCATGGCGTTTTGGTCATATTAGCGGCCTTCAGATAAGGACACGGATGCCAGTGACCTCCAGGATGGTTTTATAGTGAGTTTACTGACCTTTTATTCACAAAAAGTTGCATGCAAGAGAAAAACATGAGGATCGATTTAACAAAACAGAGCTAGAGTAAACATCCACCAGAATGAGATGTTTACACGTCTTGATCAAGTGCCAAAGACGATGTTTGTGCCGTATTTCTGGAGCCAACCTTTTAAGGTTGTGATGCTGTTGCCATGTGGACAATCTAGGATGGCTTTAGAACAGAGTAGTAGTCCACTCTATAAGCGTCATTTAATGTGCTGCCATTGTGCCTGTGCTGTCTATCGCGTTTATAATAGAAGAAATGTGGTGTCACGCAGAATTCCAATTAGTGGAAGTCTCGAGGTTCTGCTCGCCTGAGTTAGAATACTTCATGATAAGCTGTAGAACATACTATTTACAAAGAGAGTTTATCTATTTTTCCTAGCTGTCATTTTACCACCACAAGCCGATGCTGGCACTAAGACTACACTCAACGAGCTGTATAGGGCCATAAGCAAACAAGATAATGCTCATCCAGAGGCGGCGCTCCTAGTCACCAGTGAAAACTGAAATCCATCTTACCTAATTTCTACCAGCCGGTCACCTTTGCAACTAGAGGCGAGAAAAAACACACACACAAAAAGAAAAAAAAAAACTCTAGACCCCCTTTAATCTACACACAGAAACACAAACAAAGCTATCCATTTGGCAAATTTGACCATAACTCTATGCTCCTAATTCCTGTTCACAACCAAAAACTCAAACTGTAAGTACCAGAGACATGCTCAATACGGAAGTGGTCAGATGAAGCGGATGCTAAGCTACAGGAATGTTTTTCTAGCACAGCCTGGAATATGTTCCGGGATTTATCTGATGGCATTGAGGAGTTTACCACATCAGTCACTAGCTTCATTAATAAGTGCATCGACAACGTCCCCCCCTCATGACCATATGTCCATATCGAACCAGAAGCCATGGATTACAGGCAACATCCGCACTGAGCTAAAGGCTAGAGCTGCCGCTTTCAAGGAGGACACAAATCTGGACGCTTACAAGAAATTCCGTTACGCCCTCCGACGAACCATCAAACAGGCAAAGCGTCAACACAGGACTAAGATTGAATTCTACTACACGGGCTCTGATGCTTGTCAGATGTTGCAGGCCTTGCAAACTATCACAGATTACAAAAGGAAACTCACCCGCGAGCTGCCCAGTGACACAAGCCTACCAGACAAGCTAAATGCCTTCTATGCTTGCATCGAGACAAGCAACACTGAACCATGCATGAGAGCACCAGCTGTTCCGGATGACTGAGATCACGCTCTCCGTGGTCGACGTGAGTAAGACATTTAAATGGGTTAACATTCACAAGGCGGCAGGGCCAGAAGAATTACTAGGACGCATTCTCATAGCATGCACTGACCAGCTGGCAAATGTCCTCACTTACATTTTTCAACCTATTCCTGACCCAGTCTGTAATACCTACATTTCAAGCAGACCACCATAGTCCCTGTGCCCAATAATGCCAAGGTAACCTGTCTAAATGACTATAGCACCATATCACTCACATCTAGAGCCATGAAATGCTTTGAAAGAGTGGTCATGGCACACAACATCATCCCAGATACACTGTACCCACTCCAATTTGCATACCGCCCCAACAGATCCACAGATGATGCAATCTCTATCGCACTCCACACTGCCCTTTCCCACCTGGACAAGAGGAACACCTGTGAGAATGCTGTTCATTGACTACAGCTCAGCGTTCAACACCATAGTACCCTCAAAGCTCATCATGAAGCTAAGGACCCTGGAACAGGACACCTTCCTCTGCAACTAGATCCTGGACTTCCTGACAAGCCGCCCCCAGGTGGTGAGGGTAGGCAACAATACAGCCGCCACACTGACCCTCAACATGGGGGGGCCCCACAGGGGTGGGTGCTTAGTCCCCTCCTGTACTCTGTTCACCCACAACTACGTGGCCATGCACGACTCCAACACCATCATTAAGTTTGCCGACGACACGGTGGTAGGCCTGATCACCGACGATGATGAGACAGCCTATAGGGAGGTCACAGAAGATCCCTCAACGTCAGCAAGACAAAGGAGCTGATTGTGGACTACCGAGCACACCCCCATTCACATGGACAGGGCTGCTCCCCCCATGGACCTTCTACCCACCTGCTGCTCCCCCCCATGGACCTTCTACCCCACCTGCTGCTCCCCATGGACCTTCTACCCACCTGCTGCTCCCCCCATGGACCTTCTACCCACCTGCTGCTCCCCCCATGGACCTTCTACCCACCTGCTGCTCCCCCCCATGGACCTTCTACCACCTGCTGCTCCCCCCCATGGACTTCTACCCACCTGCTGCTCCCCCCATGGACCTTCTAACCCACCTGCTGCTCCCCCCCATGGACCTTCTACCCACCTGCTGCTCCCCCTATGGACCGTCTACCCACCTTCAGACATTTATCATTGTTACAGTTGTAAATATGTATACTATTATTTCATTCATTTCGCTTTTTGACCTGCACTGCTGGAGCACGAAGGTTAAGAATTTCACTGTACCCTGCAATAACATCTGTGACCCTGTGCATGTGACTCATCTAAAAGGAGGCTGAAAAGATTTGGCATGGGCCATCAGATCCTCAAAAAGTTTTACAGCTGCACCATTGAGAGCATCTTGAATGACTGCATCACCGCTTGGGTATGGCAGCGCCTTGGCATCCTCCCGCAAGGAACTATAGGGTAGTGCGTATGGCCCTTTATTATCTGTCACTTTATTACTATCCTGAACAAAAATAAACGCAACATGCAACAATTTCAACAATTTTACTGAGTTACAGTTCATACAAGGAAATCAGTCAATTTAAATAAATTCATTAGGCCCTAATCTATGGATTTCACAAACTCCGCAAAAAAGAAACGTCGCTTTTTCAGGACCCTGTCTTTCAAAGATAATTAGTAAAAATCCAAATAACTTCACAGATCTTCATTGTAAAGGGTTTAAACACTGTTTCCCATGCTTGTTCAATGACCCATAACAATTAATGAATATGCAACTGTGGAACGGTCGTTAAGACATTAACAGCTTACAGACGGTAGGCAATTAGGGTCCCAGTTATGAAAACTTAGGACACTAAAGAGGCCTTTCTACTGACTGAAAAACACCAAAAGAAAGATGCCTAGGGTCCCTGCTCATCTGTGTGAACGTGCCTTATCCATGCTGCAAGGAGGCATGAGGACTGCAGCAATAAATTGCAATGTCCGTACTGTGAGACGCTTAAGACAGCGCTACAGGACGGACAGCTGATCATCCTCGCAGTGGCAGATCACGTGTAACACCTGCACAGGATTGGTACATCCAAACATTACACCTGTGGGACAGGTACAGGATGGCAACACCAACTGCCCGAGTTACACCAGGAACGCACAATCCCTCCATCAGTGCTCAGACAGTTTGCTGAAAATAAACGTAGTTGACAGTGAGAGAAAGTTTTTTTTTTTTTTCAGAGTTAATGCATATATCTGCATTGTTGAGTAGAACTAAGCATTTCATTATTAGTCATTGGGCTGTGACAGTCTTGGAATTTGAGGTTAAGGTAATGGTCCAGGCCAATGTACAGTCGTGGCCAAAAGAATGACATAAATATTAATTTTCACAAAGTCTGCTGCCTCAGTTTGTATGATGGCAATTTGCATATAACTCCAGAATGTTATGAAGAGTGATCAGATGAATTGCAATTAATTGCAAAGTCCCTTTTTGCCATGCCCATGAACGGAATCCCCCAAAAACATTTCCACTGCATTTCAGCCCTGCCACAAAAGGGCCAGCTGACATCATGTCAGTGATTCTCTCGTTAACACAGGTGTGAGTGTTGACGAGGACAAGGCTGGAGATCACTCTGTCATGCTGATTGAGTTTGAATAACAGACTGGAAGCTTCAAAAGGAGGGTGGTGCTTGGAATCATTATTCTTCCTCTGTCAGCCATGGTTACCTGCAAGGAAACACGTGCCGTCATCATTGCTTTGCACAAAAAGGGCTTCACAGACAAGGATATTGCTGCCAGTAAGATTGCACCTAAATCAACCATTTATCGAATCATCAAGAACTTCAAGGAGAGCGGTTCAATTGTTGTGAAGGCTTCAGGGCGCCCAAGAAAGTCCAGCAAGTGCCAGGACCGTCTCCTAAAGTTAATTCAGCTGCGGGATCGGGGGGCACCACCAGTACAGAGCTTGCTCAGGAATGGCAGCCGGCAGGTTTGAGTGCATCTGCACGCACAGTGAGGCGAAGACTTTTGGAGGAAGGCCTGGTGTCAAGAAGGGCAGGAAAGAAGCCACTTCTCTCCAGGAAAAACATCAGGGACAGACTGATATTCTGCAAAAGGTACAGGGATTGGACTGCTGAGGACTGGGGTAAAGTCATTTTCTCTGATGAATCCCCTTTCCGATTGTTTGGTGCATCTGGAAAAAAGCTTGTCAGGAGAAGACAAGGTGGCGCTACCATCAGTCCTGTGTCATGCCAACAGTAAAGCATCCTGAGACCATTCATGTGTGGGGTTGCTTCTCAGCCAAGGGAGTGGGCTCACTCACAATTTTGCCTAAGAACACAGCCATAAATAAAGAATGGTACCAACACATCTTCCGAGAGCAACTTCTCCCAACCATCCAGGAACAGTTTGGTGACGAACAATGCCTTGTCCAGCATGATGGAGCGCCTTGCCATAAGGCAATAGTGATAACTAAGTGGCTCGGGGAACAAAACATCAATATTTTGGGTCCATGGGCAGGAAACTCCCCAGACCTTAATCCCATTGAGAACTTGTGGGCAATCCTCAAGAGGCAGGTGGTCAAACAAAAACCCACAAACTCTGACAAACGCCAAGCATTGATTATGCAAGAATGGGCTGCCATCAGTCAGGATGTGGCCCAGAAGTTAATTGACAGCATGCCAGGGCAGATTGCAGAGGTCTTGAAAAAGAAAGGTCAACAATGCAAATATTGACTCTTTGCATCAACTTCATGTAATTGTCAATAAAAGCCGTTGACACTTATGAAATGCTTGTAATTATACTTCAGTATTCCATAGTAACATCTGACAAAAATATCTAAAGACACTGAGGCAGCAGACTTTGTAAAAATTAATATTTGTCATTCTCAAAACTTTTGGCCACGACTGTACATCATCATAACAGTTCATGAGGGAGGTTTCAAAAAAGGGAGATCACAATTCTGTTTGCACACTTGTTTACATGGATATGTGTCTTAATAAAACCTATTGAAACAAGCCATTACACTTCGTTATTATTATTACGTATAAATATTAATCAACAAATTAACAAATGCCAGGTTGGAGAGGATGTCGCATTTACCGTGTCAACTTTTCTGCAAATAATTTATTTTTATTTTTTAAACACAGTCCTATTTCATTCAAACCAAGTCTGATGGATTCTCACCCACTTCTGCAGAACTATTAGCATAATGTCACAAACCCTGATGCTGTGGTCATTCGAAGGCTGTGGCATATGTTCTTCAAAGAGGACGCCGTAATGAGAGAAATAATATAGCCTAAGCTACTGAAAATCAGATTTTTACAAGATTAAAATCATGACAGGAGCATTTGATTGTTATTTACATTTTTAAATGTAACTTTTATTTAAACTAGGTAAGTCAATTAATAAATTCTTATTTACATTGCCGGACTACACCGGCCAAATCCAGACGACACTGGGACAAGTGTTTGCCGCCTATGGGACACCCAATCACGGCCGATTATAAAACCTGGAATCGAACCAGGGTGTCTGTAGTGTCGTCTCTAGCACTGAGATGCAGTGCCTTAGACCGCTGTGCCACTCTATAGGCCTATATTAATAAAGAGATGGAGTCCAGACAGGCCTATATGTCCATTCAGAATGTAGCCTATAGGAGTCAGTGAACTCTCACATGCACATCCCTGTAAAAGCACCCGTCAATAAAAGACAACAGCATATGCCAGACAAGAGCAAATATTACTAATTTCCTTAAAACGTGTTAAAAAAATTGAATAAAACTACAGTAGGCCTGCCTTAGGCTTTCTGAAAGTAGGCTATAAGATAATGGATTGACAAGGAAAATATGAAGGGGACGAGCTATGCTATTGTATGAAGTGGAAATTGACCAACATTAAAATACAAACAAATCAACGACCATAGCCTATTTATCAGCGACAATGATTATCAAGGGGGAGAGTGTTTGGAAAGATTTTTCAAATACTGTGAGGAACTATTAAAAATGTGAATGTATGTAAAAAAAGAAAAAAAAGACTGAGAAGCTCAATTTATTAGTGGCAGTGACTTAAAAGCTCTCCACTTTGATTTTATCCGCTATTGAACACAGTATATTCAGTCTTAAATTTGATCGATTATTTACGTTTTAGTTGGATTAGGAAAGTTGTTTGAAATGTTTGGACAAAGTTTACAGGTAACTTATTAGATAATTTGTAGTCATGTTGGGCGAGTTGGAATCTGAGTTTTTATGAATCAAACGGGCCAAATAAATGGACATTTTGGGGATATAAAGAAGCAAATATCAAACAAAAGGACCATTTGTGTTGTTTCTGGGACATTGGAGTGCCAACAGAAGATCTTCAAAGGTAAGGCATGAATTATATCATTATTTCTGACTTTCGTGCCGCACCTCCCTAGCGGAACATTTTTTGTCATGCATTTGTATGATGGTGCGCTGTCCAGATAATCGCATGGTTTGCTTTCGCCGTAAAGTCTTTTTGAAATCTGACATGGTGGATGGATTAACAAGAAGTTAAGCTTTATTTTTATGTATTACACTTGTGATTTCATGAAAGTTAAATATTTATAGTATTTTGTATAATAATTATAGTAATTTGGCGCTCTGCCATTTCACCGGATGTTGTCAAATCGATCCCGCTAAACGGATTTGATCCCTAAGAAGTTTTAACAACATGGGCATCCATAAAAGTGCATTGGGGGCCGACACTGTATAGCCTAGGCTACTATTCTACTTTGTGGAGATAGGAGGGTGGCAATTCATCCAGGACCGGGCCTGATCAGCGTTGATTAGTCTATAAATTAAGAAAAGATTCCGTATCAAATTATACCATGCCAGGTTGGAGAGAATTGGCACATGGTCCATTTGACACAACATTAGCGCATTATAGGCCTCAGATCCAGAACAACCTTGACTGAGACAAATCCAACCTTTTTTTTTAAAGAACACCAATTTATTTATTTACTAGCAAGCAATGAAAATGTGCATTGGATAAAATAAGTATTAATGTACTGAAATACCATAGCCTAGAGAGCTCTACACCCCCCTGCGCATCTAACAGATTAGCTGCTGGAACATCAAAGGACCGTTGGAAAGAGGAGGAGATGTAGAACGTTTAATAGACTAATTTAGCTAAACAATTTATTATAATCATTAGTGAAAACTCCTGCTATTAGGTCAAATGTATCTACATGGAAATAACATTTGTTTTTTTTGTTCATCCTAAAATGAATGTAGGTCTATTTAAACGGTTCTGACGGTTATTTTATTCAATTATCGTCACAGCCCTAGTTAGTCTACACCAGTTTACAAAGCATTTGAAGGATAAAATGTGATTAGGAGCAACATTCAATTTCAAAGCTATTTTCTATAGTTTCTCAGAATACAACGGATTTCTATGTTTTTAAGAGTTAGAATTTTGGATGGATGCCATGTTGACGCCAAACTAGAATGGTATTGTTATGGAATGTATGTGCAAAGAAGGAAAGCCACATTTTTGTGTACTATGCAGACATATTGCAGTTATTGTTCAGATATATTTTCGGGAAATAGGCATAAAACTGCAAACCAATGTTAGAACCATAGAATTATGGGAATTAAGGGTCTTTCCACCCACGCACTATGCCTTTGAAACTCCCTGACAATCTCAGGACTGGTCAACATGTTGGGGAATTTAAAGCAGGCCTTTAAGACTAATCTCTATGGGCTGGCTTACCCTTCCTCCTATCTAATTATTGCTTTCATGATTGGTTATATTTTATTTTAACATTTCTGTTCTTTATATTATCAAGTTTATTTATTTTATACAAGAATAATCTAAAAGTGTATAGTAAAAAGTGCTTTACAAAAGATAATACATTATTAATATTGTTAAATTCTTTATAGTAATTATATTTCTATGGTTACTAGTGCTTGACTTGGGCAGAAGCTCACCAGAACGGAGTTCTGGAACCTCAAATGTTCTACTGCTGCAGTTCCTGCACGTCTTATAGAATATTAGCATAAAAGTATTGCAGAGTTCACCTAAACATAAACAGTACCTGCACTCAAAAATAAGTACCAGCACCCATCAGTCCAAGCCCAGCACTGGTTTGAACTATGTTGGTTGGTTCTAGCTACCTATTCTATTTCTATGGTATTTTGTCTGTACTAATAAATGGCCATTGAAAATCTAGCCTAACGTTAGTTTGACGTCAAACACCTGGCAAGTCTCACCTGTTGGACTTTGCCCAGGTACGTTGGGTTGCTCCAAGTTCTGGAGTAGCTCGTCTCTCACCCAAGGAAACTCTTCCTCCAGGGAATTCAGAAATGTACCAAACGCCCGCGGACCTCGGGTGGGAAGGATATCCAGCAGTCTCAACGTCTTCTTCTTGTTGCCTATTTGGGACTGAATCTCGTCCACCTGGCTCTCTGTTAAAATGTTCTCCTGGTACAGGAATTGAACTATGGTGTCATCAATTAAAATTTGATTGGACAGGTCCAGCCGGTGTTTCCTGAGTATTTCTTTGTGCCTCGGGTCCATAGTTGTCATGGAATAACTAGCTAGTCGTACATAATGTCTACAAACATATATTTCGTCAAATGAACCCACCATAGCCAATATTTATTGGCAAACATTACCTAGCTACATCAGCTAGCCAGCTAGATCGCCTACATGCGACGTTGGTTTGCTGCTAACGTTAACTGCAGCATATACGCAAAGATTTCTTGTTTTTGTTGTCACAACGTGAACAAAAACTAACCTTATTACATGATTAATTTCATGTCAACTGTCATTCCTCTTGTTTTACAATAACTTTCGGCACGCTCATCTGCTTAGTTCCTCTTCTTTGGGATTGGGTTGGCGGATCACACCCAACTTTTACGGCGCATACAGCGCCACTTATTGTTCTGGAGTGTGAGGACAGTCACAGCCTAACTACATAAAATTAGCTTCATTAGTCCTGTTCCTTTAAGAAAGTAACATAGAACCCTAGACACCACTTTCCTCCCCCCACTACACCACTCATACCCCAACCCCGTCCAGCCTCTCTAACCATTTCACACAATCTCTCCCTATCTACGTCATACAATTCACAAAATATCAACACATGCTCCACTGTTTGCTCCACTAAACACTCACACAGGCCTGTTCCATGTCACCCTATCATCCACAACGTGGCATTCAAACCTGTGTGCCCAGACGGTAGTCTACTCCACACATCATCCTCTCACCTAAATCCTCTCTCTCCACCTCTTCATTTACTGACCCATGCACAAGATAAAATTGCCTCCCATTACCCACTAGCATCCTGCTACATTTGCCAAAAATCAAGCCCTTTTGCCCGGATCAAGGATTTAACTTCCCTGCAGCCCAGCGGGACCTGAATATCTACCCCCGCTCTCCTCACAGCACTCTTAGCCACCACATCGACCATCTCATTTACCCACCACACCCACATTGGCGGTAACCCAGCAAAAGCTTACCACCACTCCCATCCTCTGCAATCCTATTAACAGCACCATCATCTCCACAAACAAGTCTCCCCTATCTGACCTGCCCGTCTTCACACCACTCAACACTGCAGCCGAATCAGAGCAGATCACCAGTCTGAGTGGTTTCACCTCCTCCACCCATCTCAAACCTAGAATCATGGCCATCAACTCGGCCGCATACACTGACACATAGTCAGTTAACCGCTTACATACTCCAACATTGAAACCTGGGATATACACCCCAGCCCCCACCCTACCACTGACTGGATCCTTTGAACCATCTGTATCTATCCTTATTAAAAACAAATAATACCGATTATCTATATATCTATATATCTAACTTGTAAGTCGCTCTGGATAAGAGCGTCTGCTAAATGACTTAAATGTAAATGTAAATGTATCTCTCCACACACCAAATAACATCCCCACCCCATTCTCTCCTGCCCTCAATCATATCCACATCTAAACTTGGTTTCGGAAACAGCCACGGAGGAACGTTCTCCAATGCAATTGCCGGCCCGTTTACTTCCTCATCAGGGGCACAGCTATGTAATGTCTGACTAAACTTGAGCCAAGTGGTCTTTCCTCTCTGATGGCTCTTCCCAAAAATATTCTGTCTGTGGCATAATTAACATGTCTCATGTTTGTCTTGCAAACAATGCATTTACTAAATGTCCATTTTTTTCCTTTACTTCTGAAAAACAACATTGCTACTGGATCTATTTGATAGGAAATAGATTTTACAAAAAAAACTACAATTATTTTTTGCTTTTATGGCTGCCTTTAAACAGGCAGCCCAATTCGAGTCTTTTGCCCAATTATGAGCAAATAATCAGAACTGGGCTGCCTGTGTAAATAAACAGCTTTAGACTGATTTCTGTGTCAACAATAAAACAAAACCGTTTTCATTCTTATTAAATTAAAAACACTGTAAGTTGTGCTTGAAAGGTATAAGGTGAGGGAGCCGAAGCCTTGAGTATAAATCCCTGATGGGATCCCATGTGACATCAGTTAATGAGTTAAACCCATGTTGACAGGCAGGCCTCTATGTCATCATTGTCATGTTAATCTGACCTGCCATTTTCAGTTACATCTGAAACCTCATGTCCCATCCGTGTGGCAATGTGCAGTGCCAGTGCAAAGCATTTTAACTCTCAGAACAGTGTCCAGTCTAAAACCTATATGGCTGCAGAGCCAAGCCAACATAATTACATAAGAATGCAAACAGAGACAAAGGAACATTTCTGCATCTCTGGTGCTTAACGGTGTTTATAATACTACAATAATAGAGATGAACTGCACAATTAATATAAAACGTTCAAATGTGTATAGCTGCACCCAGTTCTGCATTACTGAACCATGTCCAGATATAAGATCAGCTCTGAAACTCATGTCCCAACTGATCTGTTGAGGCTGTTACCAGGCTTCATATTTGCATGGTAGACTTGGATATGAATGACAAGAACAAGTATGCTGTATTTGCCTTTTAAATATCCCAGTAATAATAACGGATACCAGAACAGGTTGGACTGGTGATTGATAACAGAAAGCAACTGACAGGTTTACAGTGAGAAAAAAAAGCCCTAGTGACCCGGTGAGAGCTTTGTAGTCAACGACAGGCATCAGCTCTAGTAGGTCTACTTACTCTCCCTTCAGGGAGTGTCAGATAGCTTCCCTACAGCTCAGCAGGGGAAACCCTGGCCATAACCCATGGTCGATATGACAATTGACAACCTTCTTCCAAGTATTCTTCATATTCAACCAATCATCAACGGTCTTACCTTTTGAGTCCTGATTGACACAGTAGCTCTTCCGTTTCAGCCATTACAACAAGACTTTGTTGAAGTCTGCAGCTGTCTCGGATTATGAAAGCAGGAAGCAATGTGGAGGGAAATTGACCATTTCTGTAAAACAAACCTGTTATATAACCTGTTCCTCTGTCATGTAATGAAGCAAGTGTTATGCCTCTTAGTGATGTATTATAAAAGTAGTTGACAGTAGATGTGCTTTGCAGGTGACTTGAAGTATATAACATGAAGAGACAAAGCACACACATTATCAAGATGTAATTGGTTAGTAATCAGTTATGAATGCAACACATATTGACACATTCCAAAGCTGCCTCTCCAATAGCTCTACTTGGCCCTTACCAAGGTTTGTTCTTGGACCTGGTGGATTTCTCAGAAAAATGATTTATGCTACTGTCTGCACAGAAAATCAGTCCATATTGAGTGTTCAGGTAGTGTTACCAAACAGGCAGGTTTTCCAGCCTGCTAAATTTAAACCTTTCTCCCCGCTTACTGGGGATAATGGTGTTTGGACTGAGGAAGGTGATAACCTGCAGGTACAGCAGAACACATGCCTACACTACCGGCCTTTCCATCATGCGACCACTACAGAATGAACAGTCCCTATAGAAAGTGTAGGCATGGGCACGGGGATTTAAGTCTCATTCTGCACCACAAGCAGAATACGATCTAATACCCAGCCTGATCTCATCAAACCAGCGCTAGCTAGGACGGCCCAGAGCCAAGCAGGCTGCAGCCCCTGTGCCCCACACACAGTGTGTTCTTCAAGAGGGTAAGCCACTGTACTGTGAGCACGGATGTATCCAACATGCACTACATAAAGCTGAACAATGCTGCAGGTGGAATTTTAACATATAGCCTACTGAAGCGCTCAGTTCTTTGATTAATTGGAAATTGCGTCAATTCAGTCTGCTCCAATCTGCACCTTTGAACAGCATTTTGCATCTGCTGCTAAGGGGCATATTATTTCAGGACAACTCAACATTACAGAACATTCATTTACAGAAATATTTTCTGCAGAACAGACATGATTGATGATTCTCTGTCTTGCATCAAATTCTATCCGCTCCATTTCTATCTGCCCCAGCCAAGTCTAAACGGCGCATCCTGCTGTAGAAGCCGCAGGAATGCAACCAACTAACCCACAGAGACCAGCGTTGTGTGTGCCGGCTTGTTGCGAGCCAAGCCAGGTCTCAGTAGCAGGAATCGATTGTTTTAGTGGCCGGTGGGCAGGTTCTATTATGTTTAATTTCAAACAAAAACAATAGACTGGGGCCTCATCCCTATGCCCCCTCAAAGTCAACCCAACCTCTTGCCCCAGAGCCTACAGCTAAATTTAAACTAAAAATAACCTTCACACAGAGATAGGAAATCTTAAGTTTTATTTTTCTGGTTTCCTCACAGAGAAAACATTACACTTGTGTTTAAGCACCATATGAAAACAGTAAATGTCATGATCATGTATCAAGTAGAGGTCGACCGATTAATCGGAATGGCCGATTAATTAGGGCCCATTTCAAGTTTTCATAACAATCGGAAATCTGTGTTTTTGGACACCGATTTTTTTTTTTTTTTTTTTACACCTTTATTTAACTAGGGAAATTGTGTTACTTCTCTTGCAACAGTCAGAGTATATGCAGCAGTTTGGGCCGCCTGGCTCGTTGCGAACTGTGTGAAGACTATTTCTTCCTAACAAAGACAGCCAACTTCACCAAACGGGGGATGATTTAACAAAAGCCCATTTGCGAAAAAAGCACAATCGTTGCACGACTGTACCTAACCATAAACATCAATGCCTTTCTTAAAATCAATACACAGAAGTATATATTTTTAAACCTGCATATTAAGCTAAAAGTAATCCAGATTAGCAGGCAATATTAACCAGGTGAAATTGTGTCACTTCTCTTGCGTTCATTGCACGCAGAGTCAGGGTATATGCAACAGTTTGGGCCGCCTAGCTCGTTGCGAACTAATTTGTCAGAATTTTACGTAATTATGACATAACATTGAAGGTTGTACAATGTAACAGCAATATTTAGACTTAGTGATGCCACCCATTAGATAAAATACGGAACGGTTCCATATTTCACTGAAAGAATAAACGTTTTGTTTTCGAGATGATAGTTTCCGGATTCGACCATATTAATGACCAAAGGCTCATATTTCTGTGTGTTATGTTATAATTAAGTCTGATTGATATTTGATAGAGCAGTCTGACTGACAGATGGCAGGCAGCAGCAGGCTCGTACGCATGAATTCAAACAGCACTTTCGTGCGTTTTGCCAGCAGCTCTTCGCAATGCTTCAACTATTGAGCTGTTTTTGACTTCAGCCTAATCTCGGGAGTTGATAGGCTTGGTGTAACTGATGTGAAATGGTTAGCTAGTTAGCGGGGTGTGCGCTAATAGCGTTTCAAATAGGTGACGTCACGCGCTCTGAGACTTGGGAGTAGTTGTTCCCCTTGCTCTGCAAGGGCCGTGGCTTTTGTGGAGCGATGGGTAACGATGCTTCGAGGGTGGCTGTTGTCGATGTGTTCCTGGTTCGAGCGAGGAGCGGGACGGAAGCTATACTGTTACACTGGCAATACTAAAGTGCCTATAAGAACATCCAATAGTCAAAGGTATATGAAATACAAATGGTATAGAGAGAAATAGTCCTATAATTACAACCTAAAACTTCTTACCTGGGAATATTGAAGACTCATGTTAAAAGGAACCACCAGCTTTCATATGTTCTGAGCAAGGAACTTAAACTTTAGCCTTTTTAAAAAAAAATTATAAACATGGCACATATTGCACTTTTACTTTCTTCTCAAACTGTTTTTGCATTATTTAAACCAAATTGAACATGTTTCATTATTTATTTGAGGCTAAATTGATTTTATTGATGTATTATAATAAGTTAAGTGTTAATTCAGTATTGTTGTAATTGTCATTATTATAAATAAATAATAATCGGCATCTGCTTTTTTGGGGTCCTCCAATAAATCGGTATTGGCGTTGAAAAAAAATCATAATCTGTCAACCTCTAGTATCAAGAGTGATTTCTGGAATATTCTGCGAGAATTGTTCACACTGAACCCTTTATAAATTGAGAGAATGACTCAAACAATACACAGGAGCGCCATGACAGCCCTGCATCACATTCATTATTGCCTCCCAAATTGCAGAATAGAGGCTATGATAAAACATGCTTTCAGGATTTATTTGTAACTTTAATAGGAAACACAGTAGAACAATCAATAAATACTTCCAAAATTGTTGATTAAAATAAGATTCACGTTGATCCAATGAAAACCCCTGGGCGAACATCCAATATGCGCTTGGAAAGCTAATTCCTTTTAACACAGCCATAATAGCTAGACATTAGATACAGCCTGTGTCTAATAAAGGTCTAGTTCTGAGGTGTGAGCATTGACTTGCTCAAGGGCATTTTCTATTGAAAGAAAATGCAGTGATGAAGTAGATGTTTCACAGAACACTTGATGCCTAGTGGGAGCAACATCCAGGTTTGAGCACTTCCTGAAAGTAATTATTTTTAACCTCTTAGCAGGAGGCGGCAGAGTGAGACAGTGTGAGAGAAACCAACGTCAGATTTGAAGCCTGTAAATTGCTTGTGCTTTATCAAAACCAAAATCTGAACTGAGTGAGAAAAAAAATATATATAATTCTCAGTGTTGGGGAAGCTAGTCTGAAAATAGTTTACCAAGTACGTCGCACTGGAAGAAGCTACTCTTATAGCTTACTTAACTAAAGTGATTTTGAAAAATGTGTTCACTACATCCAAACTACTACGTGAAAAATCACCCTGGAGTCAAATATTCAGCCCTATTAAACACCAAAACGCTTTCAAGTGATAATTAAGTAGGTCTGATGCAAAAAAAGAAATTCTGGCCAATATTACACAAAAAAAGGGGTTGTGTGTAGTTCCAGTAGTTAGCTACACGAAAAAAAGTAATTAACCACTGAAACCACTGAAAATACTACCAAGATTTGAAACTACCTCCAAGCTACTGAAAAATGTAGTAGTTAGTTCCCCTACATGTAGTTTGACACCCCAGCCTTATGATTACAGTACAAAAAAAATAGAATATGAACAAACTAAAACATAATTCAGAATGAAAGTGGACACCGTGTCACATGCTCATGTCACAGACATGAGGCAGATTATGAAAAGTAACAAAGCTTTGAAACAAGGGAAAAAAAAAAAAAAAAAAAAAGTGTGCTAACTGCCACCCCTCCTGAGTCTAGTTCAGAAGGGTCTGAAACACTGTTACCTGAGCTGGTCTGCAGGCAGGGTATACCACCACTTGAACAAAAAATTGCAGCAGTTTCAAAGATTATGAACATGACCCGGGTCTGAAATCAACCCTTAGCTCCAACTTCTAAGCCCTTTTTGATGAACAACTGTAGCTCTAAATGAACTGGAAGGGTGTAGTAATATGGGAGAAATTCCACCTAGCTTCCTGAGGACTAGTTGACTGACTTGGCTCTAACCATATTGCACAACATCAATCCTTCCAGAAGTACGGGGGCCGTCAAGCCATGTCTAGTGGTTGGGGCTAAAGGTAGACTTCAGACTGGGTGATAGCCACTACATGGCAGGTGCAGTGCTCTCTATCCCACACCACATCTGGGATTTGTAGTCCTACTATACATTGTAGCTGTAGTCCGTCAGGTAGTTCTTTAGCCTGTTGGGTAAAGGCAGCTCCTGCACCTGCCTGGTGGCGTTGTTGATGGCGATCCGGGACAGGTGCTGTAGAGAGGGCGTGGCAGTGTACACAGGCTTRGTCAGWAGCAGCTGAACYGTCCCGTTGGGTGGGGCCAGGGACTGCGACGCCCCTGACAACGCACYTTTACTGGTAGTCCTGGACAGCTGCACRTAGTGYTCCACCAGGTGCACCACACTGTCAAACTGTTTGAGCTTGGGCTTGATCAGCACCACCGAGTCCAGTTTAAACTTCCCCTCCTTGTACTCGATGCGCAAGTTGGTTGGGCCGGCRGAGGTCATGGCAGAGATGGTGAACAGGTAGTCCCTCTGGGAGCTGTCTCGCAGCAGGAAGGTGCCCTCTGATGCATCCTGGAGAATCTCTTTGGCTTCGTTGGCAGTCAGGCTGCCCCAGTACCAGCCTGTTAGGAGAGAAACACACATGCATTAGCACAAGGAGACAGGACAAAACACTGGGCTACTCAAACAAAACAAGATCCCTTTTAATGATAACAGACGGTAATCCAAATCAAGATGTCATGCACGAACATGCGCAGTCAGAAACTATAATACTAAACCTGAAACGAAGCCTTTACCCTAAAAAAAAATAAAAAATCTCTATACTGTCCACAGAAATTTTAAAACAAATTCCACTGGGTTAACATGTTAAATTCCCAATTTCTGTAATGACTTTTGCAGTAAAATGTATGAGGGGAATCTCTGCAGTTTGTGTACACTGCATCAGCAACTGTCTGCTATCGCCACCCCCCCCCTTAACACAAAAACTCTTAAGTTTGGATTTGTGGAGGTTAGAAATTCTCCTGTACTTGAATGCCGAGCATCACGTTTGGAGGAAACCTGGCACCATCCCTATGGTGAAGCATGGTGGTGGCAGCATAATGCTGTGGGGATGTTTTTGAGCGGTAGAGACTGGGAGACTAGTCAGGATCGAGGCAAAGTATAGAGAGATCCTTGATGAAAACCTGTTCCAGAGCACTCAGGACCTCAGACTGGGGCTAAAGTTCATCTTCTAACAGGATAACAACCCTAAGCACACAGCCAAGACAACACGGGAGTGGCTTCAGGACAAGTCTGAGTGTCCTTGAGTGGCCCAGTCAGAGCCCGGATTTGAACTTGATCGAACATCTCTGGAGCGACTTGGAAATAGCTGTGCTGCGTTGCTCCCCATCCAACCTGACAGAGCTTGAGAGGATCTGCAGAGAAGAATGGGAAGAACTCACAAATACAGGTGTGCCAAGCTTGTAGTGTCATACCCAAGAAGAATCGTGGCTGTAATACCCTTTAACAAGGGTCTGAATACTTATGTAAATGTGATATTTCAACAACAAAAATGTTTAGCTGTTTTTGCTTTGTCATTATGTGGTAGTGTGTGGATTGTTACTTTCATCAATTTTAGAATAAGGCTGTAATGTAACATCTGGAAAAAGTCAAAGGGGTCTGTATACACAGTCAAAAGTTTGGACATCTCAGTCAAGGGTCTTTATTTTTACTATATTGTAGAATAATAGTGAAGACATGAAAAAACACATATGGAATCATGTAGTAACCAAAAAGTGTTAAACAAATCTAAATATATTTCAGATTCTTCAAAGTAGACACCTGGGTGGGCCTGGGAGGATATTGGCCCACCCACTTGGGGTCCGGCCCACCCATGGCTACGCCCCTGTCCATTAATGTGAAATCCATAGATTAGGGCCTAATGAATTTATTTCAATTGACTGACTTCCTTAAATGTAACTCAGTTATTTGAAATTGTTGCTTATATTTTTTGTTCAGTATACATATTATGTATAGAATTTATTGGACATAAAAGACAGTAAAAACAGGAACTCAGCACCAAGTGATTTATTCCCATGTATAGAGAAACATGATCATATGCAAAGTTTTTAATTATTATGTTTTAGTCAAATATCTGTTTGGGCTTCTTGAGGTCAATTTGCAGTCAACTAATATGCAACTATGTTTCTGGCCCCCGACCATCCATTCAAGAAAATGTTTTATAAAATCGACTCGCAGATGAATCGAGTTGATGATCCCCGCTTTAGTGTGTGTACTCTTTATACTTGAGATAACTTTAATGTTGAAAAGCGATAACACGCAACTATGCATTTCTTTATAACTGTGACTAAGGCAATAAAATAAATAAAGGGGAAGCTGTGCTATGTGCTTTGCTCAGAGAAAAAATAAATAAATTATACTTCATATTCATCACCAACATGTGAAAAGTGCACTTTATGTTTTAAGTTAAAAATAAGTGTTTCCAATGACATAAACCAATTAGCAAGCAATGCCTACTAATAATTGGGGATGTCATTGGAAATACTTATTTTCACATATGTTGATGTTGCTGGAGATGAATATGAAGTTACATTTTTTTTCTTCTCTTTAATGATAATACATTAAACATAATTTCTCTTTGAATAGCCCACACATGTCTGCCTAATAAATGCACACCTCCAATTTAAGAGCACAGCATTGGACCAGCTTTTTGTGCATCTCTTAAAAATAAGACTGATCCCCTCCACAGTATTGCCATAATGGCAATTCTATAAATCCATTAACAGCATTTGAAGTGAAACATACGTTTCATTAGTAAATTAACACAATTCTTGTGACTTAAGAAAAATGTACATCAATGCTGAACATATGAATGAAGGCAAATTGTATTAATTCATAGACATGTTCTGAAAATTCTCATTTGAATGCGTCTAATTGTAAAAAAAGAAAAGTCGTCTTCAACTCACAATAGCCTATAACAAAACTTAATATACATTCTGCGACTTGAAAACAGAGTGAAGTGTCTAACAGTACCTCGTGCACGAATTACTACGAATTTCAAGACACTAAACAAGTTACTGTTCAGGATAAATACGGGTGAAATGCATTCATTGTACGATGAAATACCAAGTGTGCTTTGTTTAGTTGTCATTTTCAACCATGCATAATGAGTACAAACAGTGCGTACTGCATGACCGCATGCATATCGTGCTAGATATGGGCACGAGCATGTAGATAAGGTTACTTTCAAACTAGTTTGCTTTACAATCACTCGTTTTCAGGACCATAGATACATGACTTTTGAGTTTTATTACAAAAAAATATTTTGAAAGTTAAGCTCTCGTTTATATGTAATTCATAAATGCTATTGACATTCTGTCATGCTCGTATGTATGGAACGGTACTAGTAAAACTGTAAAAGAACGCTGAAAATAGGAACATTAGTAATAATGTCGAAATGTGTGTAGATGTCATCTAAAACTATAAAATGAGGACATGCACTCACCTGTATTTTTAAGGTCTTTCATGGTCTGAGCGATGCGTGTCTCGTCGGAATCTACAACTCGTGACTCGGTATCCGTTCTTCTCTCGTTTTCGATGGTCTCCGTGGATTCGGGTGAGTGGCAGGTCATTGGGGAACCACCCGAAATTGCCCAGCCGTAGGCCAAAAGTCATCCGACAAATGCAAAAAATATTCCACAGAAGACAGGCAGTTTCCCCACAGTCGCAAAACCAGTTTCTTCTGCAAGTTTCTTCTTGAATTGTATGTATCGTCCTGTAAATTAATAAATACAACACACGTAAATTAATGCAGTTTAGTCACTGACATTCGTGCTAGATAACAGCTAACGTTACACTAACATATCCGTTAGGTGCTCGACTCCAGCCACCCGAGTCACGGACTGTTCGCTCTGCTACCGCACCGCAAGCGGTAACGATGCACCAACCGTACCCCGAAGAGCTTCTACCCCCAAGCCAAATAGCCATCCATCTGCATTGACCCACCTCTGCACTAACGCAACACAAACTATATACATATATATATATACATATATATACATACACCTCTCCTGTTGACTAGTAATTTTACCCCTAAGTAACCTACAAATCTACCTCAATTACTTCGTACAGCCTCCACATCAACTCGGTACTGGTACCCCTGTAACATGGAAATATAGCCGTGTGAGAACCCTATAAAAGGCGTGTAGTATTTGAATTTCTTGCTGATATGAAAGATGTTTCCAAATCGTACAGCATGTGACGCGTTTTAACGTTCAGAACGAGCGTCGGGGATCCAACTCCCTTGCCAGAAGATACTTCAGTAGGCGCTAAAGGTAGTTGATGTATATGAATGGGGTTACGTTTGCAAAAGCTTTTTATTTTATTTTTATAAACATGGCAAGTAAGGGAGCACGAAACAAGGTGGACACTGAAAAGCCTAATTGTCACTTGATAAATCTTCAATAAAACAATGTGCAATAGGCTCGATGTTTACCGTTCACTTAAATGCTCGAGGTATTACAATTGCTGCGTGGAGATGAAAGATTAGGAAACGTTTGTCGTATGCATTGAAATATAAATAAATAAAAACAGATTACGGAACGTTCTGCGAAATCGACTACTTCTCGGAAATTGCAATGGCAGTTAACTCACTATATGCAGGGCAGGGGATACTGAAAACAGATAAATCCCCATCGGTGTTTGCAGCGTGTCTATTGTAGCAATGTTTCATTGATTATTTTGTGTAGGCTACATTAAAGCTTCCATTGTGGTCGTGTAAATGTGCAATGTTTTTAAATAACCACTGTTCCAAAGCCAATAAAGCAAGTGCCATCGACTATTGCGTATGTTCACACCACATTTCTAACATTACAGTTTAGCTATCTAATGTTGACTAGCTAGTTTACAAAGTAAATATACTATGAAAAGATAGTTATATGAATGAAATCTCACCTATTTGCGAGTGGATCCAGCACCAAACGACTACCGATGATAATTCAAAACCACTTCTCCCTAAAGAAAGGGGACTAAGATGAATAAACAAAGCACAAAACCGCTCGTTAGCTATACACTTCCAGGGAACAGCTAGCTAGTTTAGCCATGTCGATCACATTGAAAGATGACAGATTACATAGTTAGGGATTTCCATGTCGTATTATTTATGTTCTGGCGGGCTAATCAATCAGTTGTCATTTTGGCGAGATGGCAAACTAACTCCGAATATTTTCCAACCCGTGGTGCGAAACAGGCAATGACAACGTCTCGCGACCGAGGCAAGTCGGCACGACTCGCTCACTGCTGGTAATGTTAAGATTTAAAATACCATGCAGAATGTCTTGTTTTTGGTACAGATCCCAATGAGTCTTTTCCGCGGCGTTGAATCCCTTTCCTTCGGTATGTGTTTTTAATAACCAAATCCCCATTAAACCCACAGCTACACACAAAATACCGATTTCCAAGAACTTTCCAGGAATCGCGTCACGTGGTGTAGAGCGCAACCATTTTTAAGGTAGTGCCAACTGCCAAGCCAGCTGCACCTCATGAATACAATTGCGTGCGTGCGTGTGTGTGTATGAGAGCGAATGAGAGCGAATGGAAGAAAGAGAGCGAGTGGGAGAGAGATACAAAATTCCAAGAAAATCCTTTCGAAGAAACGTGCATTTTCATAGAAATCATGAAGTGTCCAGTTCTAAACCCTAACCCGCCTGTTGCTATAGGCTACAATAAACACGCAAATCCCATTTAAATGGGATTGTGCCAGAATAATTAGTCTAACTCACTTTTTAATTAACCACCTTATTTGTTTGCCTTTGAATATACCGAGTCTTTGTTGGTGACTCACACGTGCTGTTATGCAGGTATAACATTGATTAATGATGGTCATTAAAGATGTAGGGTCCTAGTCAAAATGGGCGCGCTGTCCGCTGGGACTGCCGCCCCAGAGGAGAGAGCTGGATGGGGTGCTGATTTGACGGGGTGCTATTTGACAAATGTATGACCTTACTTAGCAGTTAGGCCTGGATCCTTGATAGACTTTGACAAACAGGCCTCCTGCTGGCTTCATCTGCAAGGGTCAAACATGCAATAGGCCTAGGGAAGCCACAGAGAGGTCATTGTGTCAAGGTCAAGCCTGAAAGGAGAATATAACTCACATAGACTGTTATAAAGGCCCTGAAGGGCATCACTATATATATGTGTGTCGAAAAGGTATTATGGTTCTGTGGACAATGCTTGCGCACCATAGGCTAGTCTAGCCTATCGCTATCACTTGGGGGTATGCTGGCGGTCCCTATATAGTAAGTAGTTGAAAAAGGTTATGTGTGCATTATCCATTCTCTGTGCTATGTACAAAAGTATGGGTTCAAACACACATTTCTGCCCGACGTAGAATTTAACGCAAGGGTTAACAGTGTTGGGGAGTGGCGATTAGCGAACTACATGTAGACTAGTTCAACAAGTAATTTCACTACATTTTGCAGGCGCTTGGTGGTATTGAGCGAATTCAAATCTTAGTATTTTTTTCAGTAGTTAATTAGCCTTTTTAACAAAAATAAAATATGAGTTAAAAAGCAAAAATTGTCTTACTACTTTGGCATCAAACCTGACTAATTCTCACATGAAACGTGTTTTGCAATAGGCTAAATTACATGTTCTGTGACAGCTGACTCCCGAGTAATCTGTTTTTAAATTTTGTAGTCTGACATTTCATGTTTAGATATGACAATTTTTCACGAAGTAGTTTTAATGTAGTGACTTTAGTTGCTTTACTTCTTGCAGTGTGAAGTAGGCCTAATTGGTAGCTTGGTAAACTATATTTTTTAGAATAGTTTCCCCACCACTGGTTAAAAACTGAACCACAATAAATGTTTTTGATGCATGGTTTATATAGAGCACATGCTAGAGGCAAAGTCAAATAACATTGTGAATTTGTCCAATAAAAGTTGAAAATGTATACATCAACTGGAGAAGTTTTGCATAAAACGAAATGTTGCATTGCTGATATTTTTAAAATGTAATTTAACCTTTATTTAACTAGGCAAGTCAGTTAAGAACAAATTCTTATTTACAATGATGGTCTACCAAATTGCAAAAGACATCCTGCGGGGATGGGGGCTGGGATTAAAAATAATACAAAATATATATATAAATATAGGACAAAACACACATCACGACAAGAGAGACAACACATTGGCTGATGTTTTGGTATTTCGATAAAACATCATAAGTGGTTAATATGACACACAGGTGCTCCTTTGATTCAAAACGATAACTAAGGCTGCCAAATTCTGATATAAACATGTTCAAATGATTGACAAGATATTTGATCTGATTATGAAAAATATCAGATTTGAGCTATCTGTGTAAACGCAGCCTTACTGGCCACAATAATCGAACATCATCACACTTATTCAAGGATGGTTTGTTAATATAAAATCCAAGTGCTCCATCTTTCGGTGAGAAGGGTCCTTCACTCACGCCGCCAAACATACCCTAGTAAAACTGACTATCCTACCGATCCTCGACTTCGGCGATGTCATTTACAAAATAGCCTCCAACACTATACTTAGCAAACTGGATGCAGTCTATCACAGTGCCATCCGTTTTGTCACCAAAGCCCCATATACCACCCACCACTGCGACCTGTATGCTCTAATCGGCTGGCCCTCGCTACATATTCATCGCCAGACCCACTGGCTCCAGGTCACCTATAAATCTTTACTAGGTAAAGCCCCACCTTATCTCAGCTCACTGGTCACCATAACACCCAGCCGTAGCACGCGCTCCAGCAGGTATATCTCACTAGTCATCCCCAAAGCCAACACCCCCTTTGGCCGCCTTGCCTTCCAGTTCTCTGCTGCCAATGACTGGAACGAATGGCAAAAATCGCTGATTTATGTTTCCCTCACTAACTTTAAACATCAGCTATCCGAGCAGCTAACGTATCGCTGTAGCTGTACATAGCCCATCTGTAAATATCCCATCCAATCTACCTACCACATCACCATATTGTTTTGATTTACTTTTCTGCTCTTTTGCACACCAGTATTTCTACTTGCACATCATCATCTGCACATCTATCACTCCAGTGTTAATTTGCTAAATTGTAATTACTTGCTACTATGGCCTATTTATTGCCTTACCTCCTCACGCCATTTGCACACACTGTATATATACTTTCTTTTGTTCTATTGTGTACGCTTGTTTATTCCATGTGTAACTCTGTGTTGTTGTTTGTGTCGCACTGCTTTGCTTTATCTTGGCCAGGTCGCAGTTGTAAATGAGAACTTGTTCTCAACTAGCCTACCTGGTTAAGTAAAGGTGAAATACAAAAAAAGGGTAGAGGTTGTTTTTTAGTGGTACTTCCGCCAGTAGATGGCAGCAAACCGCATAAACCCTGGCTCTGTTGACGCTGACGTCAGAGAGGAAACTATTCGGCGAATAAGAAAATCTCGCGCTAATATAAAATAAAATGGTGGACGCGCGGATTTTTTGAAAGGGCTCCAAAGTTTATCAACACATATTACATTTTTTATTTGGGTCACCTTCGCATTTTGTGAATCAACGCCTACAGTGATTGTGAGTGTAATATAATTTAATGTATGTCTGTGTTAAAACATTTTGGGAGCTGGCTAACGTTACCGTAATGGTGTATACGTCAGTACTACTAGTAGGTTATTTTTTGTATTTTACTAGGCAAGTCAGTTATATAAATTCTTATTTTCAACTGCCTTGTCCAGGGGAAGAACGAGAGATTTTTACTTTGTGAGCTCGTGGATTCGATCTTGCAACCTTTCGGTTACTAGTCCAACACTCTAACCACTTGGCTACCTGCAGCCCCGTTTAGTCCGTTAGCAACTATATAAACCAAATTAGACTTTTCTGTGAATGTAAACGTTCGCTAACAAGATAGCTAAATGTCAACCAATCTATTTTGTAGATAGCTACTGAATAAAGTGTTAGCTTTTCTAAAAATAACACCGATTCAAATCTGACATGATCTCTCATTTTAAGGGGAGCCATGGACACAGTGGAGACTCGATTCACCCATTTGTTGCAGCCTATCCGGGAGCTCACGAAAAACTGGGACATTGATGTGGCCTCGGAGTTGGCAGATTATCTAGAGGAGGTAGGAATGAGCCCGTGACATGCATTATGGGGCAAATCATGTAAACAAAATAGACTTAAAGTACTGTATCAACAACAATATTCTGTGTCAACACACAAACACGGCCTTGAATTGAGTCACTAAGCGGGTTGAAAATCACACAGACCAAGGCTGGAGTAGACTGTTAAGAAAGCTTGTCCTCTCACACATTGATATACACTGCACTTACCACTGTCATATTGTCTCTCTGGTCTGGCAGTTGGATGAGATGTGCATCTCGTTCGATGGGGGCAAAACCACTCTGAACTTTGCAGAGGCAGCGCTGCTCATACAAGGCTCAGCATGCATTTACAGCAAGAAGGTGAGAAGTTGTTTGGTAGAAAAGAAGAACATCATAGGCTGGTTTCATATAATATTCCTGACTTGTTGTCCAAAAGTAACTATGTGTTCCAGAGAATTTTACCGTTTTACAACTAGTTTTCTGCAATTCTACACATCTTGTCAATCTTGACAGGCTGAGAGAGAGAACATTCAGTTTTAAAGCTAATTTCCTTAAATTCTACACATTTTGCCATGGGGCTGAGATAAATTGCAGTTTTAATGTTAATTTTCCTAAATTCTACACTTTTTGCCATGGCTTATGCAATCTATCTGAGTGACTCAAACATTATAACAAAATCAACTGTCTAGTCAACTGCATGACTGTCTAGTTTTTATTTTGGTGATTGTTAGTTCTCAAAGATGATATTTTTTTTTTTTAAACGTATAGGTCCATTATCTTTTCTACACAGTTTATATCTGGCTTAAGTGGTTTCAGTTTACACAAAGTTTTTCCATTCGTCAAATTATTTTCAAAACAAAATCATATAATTATTTTATAATTTTTTGGGGGGGGGAGGCAACGATTTAGCAGCCCACCGCTGCTAAATGAATATAGGGAAACACTTTATTAAAATGTATTATTTTGTTATTATTGTTTGATTCAGGTGGAGCATTTGTACAACCTGGTGTACCAAACTCTGGACTACATCAATGACAGAAACAAGAAGTAAGTACAGTGCCGTCAAAAAGTATTCATACCCCTTACTTTTCCCACATTTGTTACAGCCGGAATTAAAAATTGATTAAATTGAGATTTTGTCACTGGCCTACACACAATACCCCATAATGTCAAAGTGGAATTATGTTTTTAGAAATTTTTACAAATTAATAAGAAATTAAAAGCTGAAATGTCTTGAGTCAATAACTATTCAACACATTTATGGCAAGCCTAAATAAGTTCAGGAGTAAAAATGTGCATATCGTGATTTTTGAATGACTACCTCATCTCTGTACCACACACATAAAGTTATCTGTAAGGTCCCTAAGTCGAGCAGTGCATTTCAAACACAGAAAGACAGTGAAAAGAAGGAAGCCTGTACAAAATATAAATATTTCAAAACATGCATCCTGTTTGCAGTAAGGCACTAAAGTAAAACTGCAAACAAATATGTCAAATAAAATAACTTTATGTCCTGAAGACAAGCATTGGCCTAGTTATAGTAGACTTAAATTGGCTTGAAAATCTATGGCAAGACCTGAAAATGGCTGTCTAGCAATGATCAACAACCAACTTGATAAAGTTTGAAGAATTTAAAAAAGAATAATGTGAAAATATTGTACAATCCAGGTGTGCAAAGCTCTTCGAGACGTACCCAGAAAGACTCACAGCTGTAATCACTGCCAAAGGTGATTCTAACATGCATTGACTCATGGGTGTGAATACTTATGTAAATTAGATACTTCGGTATTTCATTTTCAAAAATGTCTAGAAACATGCTTTCACTTTGTCATTATGTGGTATTGTGTGTAGATGGGTGAGGGGGGGGGGGATTTGGGGTTTTAGGCTGGGTTTCTGTATAGCACTTTGTGTCATTGGCTGATGTAAAAAGGGCTTTATAAAATACATTTTAGATTTAATCAATTTTGAATTCTGGCTGTAGCACAACACAGTGTGAAATAAGTCAAGGGGTATGAATACTTTCGGAAGGCACTGTACCCTGCCTCGCTCCCTGTGAACACACACAGCACCACTCAAGCCACCAGTCTTCATGCTGCTCTGCTTCTTCACTTCCTTTCCCATTGAGTTAAATGGATTTGTACCTGTCATTTTCAGGAAAGATAAACAAGCAGTGACATCTGGAGAGGATGGCACGGATGGGGCCTCATCCAACAATGCTAATGATGATGACGGCGGGGTAAGAGTGGGGAGCTGGGGGCGGTGACAGTTGGGCGAGGGAACCCTGTCCGAAGAGAGCCACAGGGTGTGTGTAGCAGGCTTTAGTTCTGGCCCAACACTGTTATCACCTGATTTTACTGATGTTTGTTGTTCCCCCAGTTTGACTCCTTAGACCAGGATACAACAGATGTCTCACTGCAGTCAGAGATGAGGAATGAGGCCAACACAGTGAGTGTCCCACTCTGGAAACATTTAACCCTTTATAAATGCCCCCCCAGAATGTACAATATATTGATTGGCGTTTCAATCAGACTAAATGATTTGTGTGTGTGTGTATCCATAATTCTATCTGTGTAAAATATTGTCCTGTGTGTTCCTTAGAATGTGGACGTGGCCCCTCTTCCGCCCGAGTCTCTGATTCCTCCTGAGGCGTTTGAGAAACAGAAGCTGCTTCTCATCAGGTGGGTTCCAAGTCCACGACCTAAACCGCCGTCAACATGATGAATTTTCTGTAGAATAACTATGAAACATTGTCAGCCTTTATGTAGCAGCCTTTTTGATGGAACACATTACTGCAGAGGGCTGTCGTATCAATGTTTGTTTGTGTATTTGCCCTGTTTGTATGTGCTGCAGTCTGAAAGCAGAGGTGCTGGGCAGCTGTAAGGACTTCAGAATGAACACGTTCACTCCGGACGCCCTGGGTATCATCCGTCTCTTCCTGGCCTCTCAGTCCTACTTCCTCAGGGACGCCCTGTCTGATGCACCCCTGGCCCCCGTCACCTTCTTCGGGCACCAAGGTAGAGAGGCATTTAGAGATGGATACAGTATATTGACAGTTGTACATTACTGTGTCTAGGTCTATACACTGTACACAACTGTAGTCAAGCCAAAATAGCTGACTGATCATAGATAACACACCATAGATTTGGTTTCTCTGTGAGCGTTTATGATGCGTTTTGCCTCCAACAGAGCACTAAATCCCATACCATGTTGCCAGGACCAGCTCAAATGGAATATACGGTTCTTTAATGTGTATTTCTAAGCTATGGCCGAGTGTTGACTTCCTTATTGTTGTTGTGTGTCCAGATGACGCTGAGCTTGCAGCAGGGGATGCCGTGGTGGGCGTTGCCGGGGATGATGGTGGTGATTCCGGTGCGGAGAACTTTCTGCCCCTGGAGGACAACGGGATGGAGATGGACCAGGGACCTGAGAAACATATTGACAGACACCAGGTAGGAACGTAGAAATATCTCTCTCTTACACACACACACGCACATACTCCTACACATATATATAGATATATATTGCCTTCAGAAAGGATTCACACCCCTTGACTTTTTCCACATTTTGTTGTCACAGCCTCAATTTAAAACACACAATACCTCATAATGTCAAAGTAGAATTATGTTTTTCGAAATGTTTATAAATTATTAAAAAATGAAAAGCTGAAATGTTTTGAGTCAATAAGTATTCAAGCCCTTTGTTATGGCAAGCCTAAGTTCAGGAGTAAAAATCTGCTAATCAAATTGTATTCGTGCCAAATACAACAGGTGAAATTAAATGAAATACAACACCTTAGTGAAATGCTTACTGACGAGTCCCTAACCAACAATGCAGTAAAAAATAAATAATAAGAAATAAAAGGAACGAGTAATTAAAGAGCAGCAGTAAAATAACAATAGCGAGACTATCTACAGGGGGGTACCGGTACAGAGTCAATGTGTGGGGGCTCTGGTTAGTTGAGGTAATATGTACATGTAGGTAGAGTTATTAAAGTGATGATAACAACAGAGTGATGATAGATGATAACAACAGAGAGTAGCAGTGGTGTAATGGGGGGGCAATGCAAATAGTCTGGGTGGCCATTTGATTAGATGTTCAAGAGTCTTATGGCTTGGGGGTAGAAGCTGTTTAGAAGCTTCTTGGACCTAGACTTGGTGCTCCGGTACCGCTTGCCGTGTGGTAGCAGAGAGAACAGTCTATGACTCGGGTGGCTGGAGTCTAGCACCTAACGGATATGTTATAATGTAACTTTAGCTGTTATCTAGCAATTTTTAGGGCCTTCCTCTGACACTGCCTGGTATAGAGGTCCTGGATGGCAGGAAGCTTGGCCCCAGTGATGTACTGGGCCGTACGCACTACCCTCTGTAGAGCCTTGCGGTTGGAGGCCGAGCATTTGCCATACCAGGCAGTGATGCAACCAGTCAGGATGCTCTCGATGGTGCAGCTGTAGAACCTTTTGAGGATCTGAGGACCCATGCCAAATCTTTTCAGTCTTGTGAGGGGGAATCGGTTTTGTCGTGCCCTCTTCACGACTGTCTTGGTGTGCTTGGACCATGTTCGTTTTTTGGAGATGTGAACACCAAGGAACTTAAAGCTCTCAACTTGCTCCACTACAGCCCCGTCCTTGAGATTGGGGGCGTGCTCGGTCCCCTTTTTCATGTAGTCCACAATCATCTCCTTTGTCTTGATCACGTTGAGGGAGAGGTTGTTGTCCTGGCACCACACGGCCAGGTCTCTGACCTCCTCCCTATAGGCTGTCTCGTTGTTGTCGGTGATCAGGCCTACCACTGTTGTGTCATCGGCAAACTTAATGATGGTTTTGGAGTCGTGCCTGGCCGTGGAGTCATGAGTGAACAGGGAGTACAGGAGGGGACTGAGCACGGACACCTGAGGGGCCACTGTGTTGAGGATTAGCGTGGCGGCCCATCAGGAAGTCCAGGATCCAGTTGCAGAGGGAGGTGTTTAGTCCCAGGGTCCTTAGCTTATTGATGAGCTTTGAGGGCACTATGGTGTTGAACGCTGAGCTGTAGTCAATGAATAGTATTCTCACATAGGTGTTCCTTTTGTCCAGGTGGGAAAGGGCAGTGCGGAGTGCAATAGAGATTGCATCATCTGTGGATCTGTTAGGGCATTACGCAAATTGGAGTGAGTCTAGTCACTTAAGTTGCATGGATTCACTCTGTGTGTTACAATAGTGTTTAGCAGGATTTTTAATGACTACCTCATCTCTGTACCCCACACAGACAATTATCTGTAAGGTCGCTCAGTCGAGCAGTGAATTTCAAACACAGATTCAACCACAAAGACCAGGGAGGTTTCCAATGCCTCGCAAAGGTCACCTATTGGTAGATGGGTAAAAAATAAATAAAAAGCAGACATTGAATATCCCCAGACACTGGGAGATTAATTCCCCTTTCATTAGGACAATAACCTAAAACACAAGGCCAAATCTACACTGGAGTTGCTTACTAAGATGACACTGAATCTTCCTGAGTGGCTGAATTAAATTTTTGACTTAAATCTGCTTGTAGATCTAAGGCAAGACATGAAAATGGTTGTCTAGCAATGATCAACAACCAATCTGACAGAGCTTGAAGAATTTAGAAAATAATTATTGGCAAATATTGTATAATCCAGGTGTGCAAAGCGCTTAGATACTTACCCAAAAATACTTACATCTATAATCGCTGCCAAAGGTGATTCTAACGTGTTAACTCAGGAGTGTGAATACTTATATAAATGAGATATTTCTGTATTTCATTTTCAATTAAAAAAATGTACTTTGTCATTATGGGGTATTTAATAGATTTTGAATTCAGGCAGAAACACAACAAAATGTGGAATAAGACAAGGGGTCTGAATACTTTCCAAATGCACTGTATATACATACATACCTGCATAGGAACTGTAGGTTTCACACATGCCTAGTTCCATTGCAGCTAGTAACCCCTTTATTGTAGCCCTTTTATGGGACCTTGTGTTGAATTGTGTATGATTTTGTATTATCATGTGTTCTGTTTATTGATGTCTTGTATCCGTGTGTTCTAACTTGTTGTCTCCCAGGCCCCCAGTGAAGGGAGGGTGTTGAGGGAGAGGGGAGGAGTCCAGCTCTCTGAGGAGGAGCAGAAGAAACAGAGGAAGGAGGAGGAGAGGGCCCAGACGGTACGGTTACCCATCACAACCACAGACACGGTGGATAAACCACCATATATTTCGAGATGGAAAATAATCATTCTAGTACGCTTGTTGTGATGCAGGCAAACATGTGGAGGTTACATGACCTTTATGATACAGTCAGCGAGGACAAGCCTTTGAAAACAGGTGAGGAAACATTTTCCTATCGATGAGATGCTGTCCAACTGACTCTTACTCACTGAGAGGATATCCGTGTATTTTCTATGAGCGGGCCTGTCTGTGTTAAATGTGTGTTCTTTCACCATAGGAAGATGTTATAAGGTTCCTCCGGGTCTGGATGATTCTGGGAAGCGGAAAAGGAAAGGCCCCGCTGCGTTGCAAGACTTCTGGACCTGGTACACTGGCACCTGTAAGTTGTGCGGAAACGCGTGTTGGTGTGTCTGAAGACTGTGAATAGGATGGAATATACCTGACAAATGCCTCCTCTTGTTGCAGATGACCCGCCTGAACCCAGGCTAAAGAATGGACCCACGTATACAGGTAAGGGTGGATCTCATAACTCCTCTATCCCCTCCTCTATCCCCTCATTTAGTTTTCTTTTGAACCCTCTATTATTTGGCGCTTACAGCAAGTGGTGTTTCTGTTACAGACTTGAACTACATCTATATGAGTAAAATGAAAGACAAGCTGAAGACCCGGAAGAGCATTCTTGGAAAAACAGTAAGTGTTTGTACTGCTATGGGTCATGCTGCACGACGCATTTGTTTCTGTTTTCATGTCCTGAACAGACAACCTTTTGCCCTTACAGGGTGTGTTTGTGTCTGACGAGGAGCTGAGAAGGACGTACCTGCAGCTGGACGAGAGAGAAGAGCAGGAGGAGGAGGAGGAGTTAGAGGGCCTCAGACACCACAACCTGCTAGGCCTGCTCGATGACCTCTCTGACAACGAACATGACCCTTTGACTGATGAAGCCCCGGCTGACTTCCTGAGTGGACAGGACTTTGTACCAGGTAGACACTGTCCTGTCTGTCTTTCTATCTCTCAGACCACATTCACTCCTGCTATTAACTGCACATATTTTAAGGCAAGGTGTAAACAGAGCCCTGAGGTCTCGACTGTGTGACTGTAGAGTTGGACTAATGTATTAGTGTCACTCCACAATGATATGTTACTTGACAATACAAAACACAGATGTAAAAACCAGGCAAAGATGGTATAGTTCTGAGTATGTTTACAATGTTTCTGTTGCTGCCAGGGGCGGACATGGACGGACTGAGTTACGAAGCCCTGGTGAAGAAGAGCGTGGTACGTATACACGGTCTCAATGAGCCAGTCTTTCTGGGTCATGTTCCAGCGAGGAATACTAGAGGGTTCTGTGTAGCTAGTCACTGATGTTCCTGATGTCCCCCCCACTTCCTTCATATTTCAGGAGCAGTTCCTGGTGAACTCCCAGGGTTATGCCCAGGAGACGGCACTGTCGAAAAGAGTGAAGGAATGGGAGGACAAAATACGACCGGAACTCACCTATCAGGTAAGATTCAATGACATACTTTCCAGACATTTTGCTGTAGATCAAGTATCTATTCTAATAAAAAATGATATCATTGTTCACCCCGTTGGTGATTTCTAGTGTGGTGTGATGCGATCTGTTGGCTAAACCTCCTGACCCCATGTCTCTGTAGGAGGTGCGTGCTACCTTTGACATCCATGACTATGGGGACAGGATCGTAGCAGCTTTGAGCAGTGTGGGCCAGAGGAGGACCTTCTCCTCTATAGTCCACGGCATGGACAACTTCGAGGCCTGCAAGTACATGCTGGCTTCCCTTCAACTGGTGAGTGTGTGTGATTTGAATGAATTGAATGCAGCACAATCTAATCGAGTGTAATCAGCCACTGTCTGGAGTTTAGTCTTGACACTGAACACTTGATATTTAGAGATACTTGATTTTAATTGTATGACAAATGAGTTCGATAGCTTCTAGTTCAAGGTGTATTTGTCTACAGTAACTCCCATTACTCTACCATCAGGACACTGTGCCATCAGGTTATTATCATGCTCTCTCCTCTTCAGGCCAACGACTACACAGTGGAGGTCGACAGGAGTGAGGGTCTCGAGGAGAGCATCGACACCATGGGACTCACTCTGCTCAGCAAACACCGGGCCAACCAACGATTCAAGAAAGCCCCCGCAGCAACCTCCGACTCATTCATCTCCTGATCCTGTGTGTGCGCGCTCTTGTCTCCTACAGACTCAGTGGGGACTAGAGACCCATTACTCTGAAATGTGGTACGCACTCGTGTGTGACGCCACTTGTGCCTACCGGACCACTGGTACTGACCTGCTCTATCAACAACCTGGCTGCACCCATTCTCTCCTCACGTACTTGCTCTTATTTAATTTCAACCTCCTGTCTATTGTTTGATCTTTGTCTCTGTCCTCTGTATGTCTCGTCTGTGTGTATTCCTCTGGTTCTGTCAAGAGAAATAATCTCATTTTTATCTCATTCACCTGCATCTACACTATGTTTACCAGATGTGGCACTCAGCGTCAGTCAACACTACCAACATACCCTAAGAATTATCACCCTGTTCACAATGTTTGCCTTCGTATCCATGACAATTGTATACGTTGCTTTTTATTTGCATGTTTGTCCAAGTGGTGTAGAACTCATACATTTTCTATATCAGATGAGAGGACTTTTAAGAAAAACGTAATCATTTTTTCTTTCATTCAAGCGAACAACCTAAATTGGGAAATTGCTTCACTGGTTTGTAAGGAAATTATATATATTTTATTACAACGGCCAAAAATGTGTATAAAATAAAACGAGCATGTAGATTTTACAAAGATTATATGAAGACACTTTCAATATTGCAACACCTACTAGTGACTGTATACCAGTGATTGTAGTGCCCTTGACAAAAGACTAGTATAAAGACAATTTCATATCCTAACCATTATTGGTGTCGGACAAAAGCAATTTATTGCACACACAGAATCATCATAGCCTCGATGAAGCGTCCATATTGTTGTGGTCCAGTCTGGTTTGAGAATAATTCACAGGGCCTCATTTCTGATGAAGGATTATTGTTATCTGGACATTGGGTTCAGCTTAAGTGTAACATACTATAGGTCTTTGATACAGTCTTGTTGGTGTGGTTACCGTCATTCACTCAGAGTTTGACGTAGCTCTTCATATGGTTCCTGACGCTCTCAGCAATCTGCACGTCGTCCTTCATCCTGTTGTAATAGTCCAGGAACAGTCCATCTGGGTTGACCAGGTAGATGAGGATGGTGTGGTCCACTATATAGTCCCCGTCCTCATCCTTAGGTCCAGGRCTGGCGTACACCCTGTAGTCCTTCCCCGCYACCTTCACCTCCTCTGGGGTACCCGTCAGGCCGATCAGCCGGGGGTGGAAGTCCTTCACGTACCTCTCCAGGGCCGCCACKTTGTCTCGTTCCGGGTCGACCGTCACAAACAGCGGTTGGACCGCGGGGAGAGACCGGTCCTTGTCCAGAGYGCTGACCACAGCAGATAYCTTATCCAGCTCWTCGGGGCAGATGTCAGGGCAGTGGGTGAAGCCAAAGTAGAGGAGCACCCAGCTACCCAGGAAGTCTCTCTTGGTCCTGCGGTGCCCCCTGTGGTCGAGGAGGCTGAAGTCTCCCTGGCCCAGGGCCACCTTTTTCAACTGCTCTATACGCTGCATTCTGTGATTTTGCTGCTTCTCGTTACGCACGTACCACCAGGTGCCAAGCAGACCCCCGCCGAACAGCAGGGTGACCACCAGCCGTGTTCGCAGCCTGATCTTGGCTGTGGAGGTGTTGGGTCCCTGGGAGAGGGCGACCCTCTGGGTGAAAAGGGGTAGGGAGAAGGGGCCACGGGAACTCCCCAGTGTCTGTTGCGGGTGTGTAAAAGGGCCATAGAGCCCTGTCCTATGTTTAGGGGTATGGTGTCCACAGAGGGGTGCCTGTGAGGAGAGCCACGCCCTCTGGGGGTGGTGTGTGGAGCCAGAAGTCTGTTGGACTGTTGAAGACCTCAAGGTGCATCTCAGGAGTCTCCCCGATGTAGCATGGAGGTCACTCCCTATGAAGCCTACAAGTCCCAGCATCCTTCTCTCTAGACACAGCATACTTCCCCCAGCAAACCTAGAGGGGGAGGGTTGAGAATAAAGGGTCATCACTAGTTACCACAGCCACAAACCCTGTCTATTTCTACAATTTACCTTCTTAAAATGTGAGTGTTAAACCTAACCTAATTTTTTTATGCGTTTTTAAGATATAGCCAATTTTGACTTTGTGGCTGTGGTAACTAGGGGAAACCAGAAAAGTGAGAATGTAAGCAAGCTATGTGTTCCCAAGGCAAACCAGCCCATTCAAATCGAATTTTATTGGTCACATATACAGATGTTAATGCGAGTGTAGTGAAATGTTTGTGCCTCTAGTTCCGACAGTGCAGTAATATATAACAAATAATCTAACAATACCCCAACAACTACATAATTCACACAAATCTAATTGGGTGAATGAGAATATGTACATATAAGGATGAGCGATGGCCGAGTGTCATAGGCAAGGTGCAGTAGATGGTATAAAATACAGTATATACATGTGATATGAGTAATGTAAGATTTGTAAACATTATTTAATGTGGCATTGTTTAATTAAAGTGACTAGTGATCCATTTATTAAAGTGTCCATTGATTGGGTCTCAATGTAGGCAGCAGCCTCTCTGAGTTAGTGATTGCTGTTTAGCAGTCTGATGGCCTTGAGATAGAATCTGTTTCTCAATCTTTCAGTCCCAGCTTTGACGCACCTGTACTAACCTTGCCTTCTGGATGATAGCAGTGTGAACAGGCAGTGGCTCGGGTGGTTGTTGTCCTTGATGCTCATTCAGTCTAATAACACCACAGGATTTAGCTCTGTAATTGTCCTGGCCCTGTCAAACCATACCACACAGTACTACTACCATGACAATACAGGGTTAGAAACTGTGACTAGTAGGCGATTCAAGCTAAACTGCATGATTGGATGACATCATTATGTCCACCTTGAGTGGCTGGCTATCTGGCTAAGCCTAAAACCTACCTGATTTAGATGCAGACGTTTTTATGCGTAATGACAGAACTCTTTAAAAGTAGTCATGCTTTCATTCAACATGCAGGTTATCTTATACTATCCCATTATGATGGTAACATAGCTAGGCTAGCTACCTCAACTTCCTGGCTGGTCGACCTTTAAATGCACACACTGCTCATGTCATACTGATGTTACATGACCACCGTCTTTTCAGATATGTTTATTCGACAATACCGATATGTAATAAATAAACAAAACAAAAACGACTATTATGAACAATAGAACAATTGGTAAATGTGTTTGACAATTGTGTTGTTACAAAAGAGTTCGATTAGTTTTTTTTTTTTTTACATGTTGAAGTCACATCGGCAGATTCGTGTATATCTCTGTTTCTGTCCTAGACGTTGCACTAGGTGGTGCTGTTGTCTCTCCTACATGCTGCAGAGTTCACCAGAGTTCAAATATACATGAATTCCTTCAGTTTATCTTCTTTCTTTCACGTGTAGGTAATTTGTTGGTGCTGGATATCCATTGATTTCATCGGACATGTCCGCATGGTTAGATACTTCCATGGTTCAAGAGATCATCGGAAAAGGGAACAGGTAAAAATAAATAAAAATAGAGGTAAAAAAATAAAAGGTACGCTCCATTCTATTTATCTTGCAACCTGCTCCGTCTCACCAATCTTGCTCCATTATTCGTCTGAGAATGAAGGCCGACACAGCAATTTGTGTTTAGGGTAAATCCATCCCAATCAATGAACGACAGAATGTTTTATTTATTTATTTCCTTATCCGATCACAGATGATAGGTTTGATCTCTATGCACTGGTGTAGCTTGTGATTTTGATGGGGAAATCATTGATTCACTTGAGCTCACTTCCAGACAGTGTTTTTCCATGCTTATAGTAGTGGTGTGCTTTTATACCACGGTGTGTGCGTGTACATTTGGGTGAGTCATATAATATATACTGTCCATAATGTCAATACACACCATCATATACATATATTGTATATTTATATTCCGGACTCTGACATTGCTCGTTCTAATATTTCTATATTTCTTAATTCCTTTCTTTTTCTTTTGGGGATTTGCGTGTTTTATTTAGTATTGTCAGGTATTACTGCACTGTTAGAGATCGGGAAACATAAGTATTTCACGACACTCGCGATAACATCTGCAAAATACCTATGTGTATACGGCCAATAACATTTGATTTTTATTATTATAGAGTTACTTTCTCACAACCTCACTGAGCTTTGGTCACTAAACTCAGCTCTGACCCATATTCCCTCTCCCCTCTCTCTCTCTCTCCCCCCCCTCTCTCTCTCTCCCCCCCTCTCTCTCTCTCTCTCTCCAGTTGTCATAATCTGTTCCTCTCTCTCTTTTCATCACTCTTCACTGGAGTTGTAATATATGACTAAGGCTGTTTTTCATCTCTTTCTTTTCCTTTGTCTCTTTCTCATGGGATATGTTTTACTTTCAAATTAAAACTAATTTAGAATTGTTTTACCGATGTGGTAGTAGTGCATGTAGTGCATAGTACAATGTAGGCCTTCTGGTAAGATGCATTGTGTTGTTCTACAGCAATAAGTGCAAATGTAAATGCCCCCAAGCAGTACCCAGGCTATAATAACTAGATCATGTAAATTGAGTCTGAGTCTGCTGATGAATTAAAACTAGTGTGGTAGAGTTCATTTGAGTCAAGCAAAGCTGGGTTGTGTAGTCTCTCTAATGTTTAGTGTTTTGATATTAAGATTTTAGGTAATTACTGGGCTTATGTTAGCGATTTGTTATGAAGCCATTTCTTGTTATAGGAGGCATTGTGTGGTATAGCTGTAATGCAAAATGAATGTGGTGATTATTATGCTGCAGTGTTATTAGTGTGCTGGTTTAAATGTTAATGTTATTCAGGCCGCTCTGCCTTGGTCTCCGGGGCGGAAACACACACACACACACACACACACACACACACACACACACACACACACACACACACACGCACACGCGCGCACACACACACTAATGAGCCCTGTCAGATCCAGAACTATGATTAGAGGAAATTAAATCAATGAACAAAGGCTGCCCAGACCCCCCCCCCCACTATAGATGAGACAAACTACACCCGTGAGGACCAGTGTTAGCCTAGACCAAAAACCATGTGTGTGTGTGTATATCTGCTGTCTCCTAGCCAAAGGTGAAAACAGCTTAGATAAATCCCTTCACCCTAATCTCCTGCCCACCCATGTCCCTCCCACTACAGCTCTGCACTCAACAGACATCTCTTATCTAACTGTCTCTGGTTGTTTTCAATGGCTCAGATCATTTACATGTTATTGTATATAAAGGGATATTACGGTGCTTTGGAGACCTTTTGTGACATTCAAGGGAAAAATGTACCTCTTAATGTCCTGTGAGCTCACCATAAGGAAACGGTGCGTGGCACTATTCTATGTAAACACAAATGGAATAGTCTGTTCTGTTATAGTTTGGAAAAGGAAGTCAGATCAGGCTTTTAGAAGTCAATTTAGGTGCTAGTGTGTGAGTTCGGTATTCTGCGCATGTGTGTGCTGTGCGTAGGTGTGTGTGTGTGTGTGTGTATTCTGGCCCTGCTGTGTTGACAGTAATAGGCAGGCTCCCTATTCCAAACCACTGTGGTCACTGAGTAACAAGAACAGTAATTAAATCTCTCTTCCTCTTCCATCCTTTCCTCTCAATCTCTCAATCTCTCTCTCCTTCTCTCTGTCAACACTATCCCTCACTCAACCACCTCATGTCTCAATCACTTTCTTTCTCCTTCTCTCTTTCTGTCAGTGACTTCTCCTTGCCACCCCATTTTTTTCTTCTTCGCTCTTCATTGACTCTCTCTCTCTCTCTCTGTGTAAAACACATATGTTTCTCCCTCTCTATGGTTTCCATGTTTAATTAATATGCTGAGCAGACTACAGGGCTGCAGTATCCAGGTCATTTCACAGTCTGTGTCGCACTCCCTTTGCGCTAAACTTGCTAACCATATTAGCCTATTGCCCACTTAGGCCTATCTTCAAATGTTTGAGGAATGTTTTATTTGATCGCACACAAATTGTATTGGTCAGATACACATGGTTAGCAGATGTTGCGAGTGTAGTGAAATGCTTGTACTTCTAGATCCGACAGTGCAGCAATATCTAACAGGTAATATCTAACAATTCCACAACAGGCGAATATTAACAATATGTGCATGCTTTTGGGAGAATATATCAGGCAGACACTCAAGAGTTAAACAACAAGTAACTCATATTTAGCTCTAAATTAAACTAATTTGAAAATATCTAATTCAAAGTCATTTCAGTGCCTTGGGTGCACCATGCTGTAGGCTGAGTGCTCAAGTCTGTTACTGTTGCAGCTGGAGGAAACCTGAAGTTCGTCCCGACCCTCCCTGCTCCTCTTACGGGACTTGGACAGCTGGGAGCAGAAGTCCTGCTGGTTCTCTCCATGTGGCTTTGGTAGGAGTGGTGGGTTTGAGGGTCACGGTGGCTGTGTCTCTCGCCAGAGAAGCCAGGCCGCATCACCTCGCTCCCCCTATGCCTCTCAACATGGCTGGACCTGGAGTAGCAGCTGTAGGGGTCAGGGCGCCTCTCCTTTCTCCAGATCTGGGTGTGGCCAGGTTTGCTGCTTCTCTCTCTGGGGGAAGAGGAGGAGGCAGAAAAGGGGACACTGACCTACTGCAGGGCCTCCATGTTGGGCTCCCACACGTCCACTAGCACGTAAGCCTAGATGTCCTTCAGCTCCAGGCAGTCTTTGGCGGACTGGTCCCTTGGTCTGGAGAGGACAGAGGGAGGACATCCAGGCTTCAGGCACCTCCCCACACCTGAAGGCCCAGATGACCTCCTCTCGTTCTTCACAACGTGGACAGCTGAGGGCAGCAAGCCAGGGCGAAGCGGGATGTTTTATGTGTTTTCAAAATAAGACAGACTAAAACTATTAGGCAAAACATATATTTTTTATTTATTTTGACTTCCATTTTTTACAAACAAACTTGACTTTTTAAAGTAAAAAAGCCTTACCTATCTCGCCCAGCATTTCCTGGATCCTAGCCAAACGCTGGGAAGATTTCTTAAGAGACATTGTAATACTTAGCCGTGTTTACCTTATGAGGGCAGTTTGTGTTATGAAGTTTAGGGTGTCTTTTTTGGTGAAAAAGCGCATTTGAGCGTTCTGTTTCCCGGGATATACACTGTCAAAATTCTAGAATATCACAGGACTTTATTTATGATGCCATCACCACGATTATGATGCCTTACTCTATGGCAGGTATCAGGTAGCCTAGCGGCTAGAAGCGTTGGGCCAGTAACCAAAAGGTCACTGGTTCAAATCCCAGAGCTGACTAGGTGAAAAATCTGTTGACGTGCCCTTTAGCAATGCACTTAACTCTAATTGCTCCAGGGTCGCTGTCAATAATGCCTGGTCCCTGTCTCTGACCCCACTCTCTGAGCGTGTCTCAGGAGGAGTAGGGATATGCAACAAAAAAAGTGCACTTGTACATGTGTGATATAGGAGAACTATTATCAGATTGTCAATATTAGGCTTAGGCCTATAATGTAATGAAGTTAAGTTGTTTGTGCTTTCAAATAATATTCCTTTTGAGTTACACAATGGACATTCGTGCTAATGCAGTGTAGCCTATAGGACAGGGTTGCTCTGTTCTGTAAAACGTGTAGTTTGGTTTGTGTTGATTCTCTTACCCTCAATAAGGAGAGTGAGCTAATACTCTTTGGGGGGGACATGGGAAGGGAACACCACTCTCTAGCCACACGCACGCACACACACGCACATATTTGGTAACACATTCTATGGAGTACACATTCTATAACAAGCTTTAGAAGGTGTTATGACACTAACTATAAGCGTCCATAATTCTCCATTCTCATAAGTGGTTACATTAGGGCTCCAGAGTGGCGCAGGAGTCTAAGGCACCACATTTCAGTTCTAGAGGTGTCGCTACAAACCCTGGTTCGATTCCAGGCTGTATCATAACCGGCCGGGATTGGGAGTCCCATAGGGGGGCGCACAACTGGCCAAGCATCGTCCGGGTTAGGGTTTGGCCGGGGTAGGCCGCCATTGTGAATAATCATTTTTTTCTTAACTGACTTGCCTAGTTAAATAAAGGCAGGGGAGCGTGCTCAGTCCCCTCCTGTACTCCCTGTTCACTCATGACTGCACGGCCAGGCACGACTCCAACACCATCATTAAGTTTGCCGATGACACAACAGTGGTAGGCCTGATCACCGATAATGACGAGACAGCCTATAGGGAGGAGGTCAGAGACCTGGCCGTGTGGTGCCAGGACAACAACCTCTCCCTCAATGTGATCAAGACAAAGGAGATGATTGTGGACTACAGGAAAAGGAGGACCGAGCACGCCCCCATTCTCATCAATGGGGCTGTAGTGGAGCAAGTTGAGAGCTTTAAGTTCCTTGGTGTCCACATTACCAACAAACTAACATGGTCCAAGCACACCAAGGCAGTCGTGAAGAGGGCAGAACAAAACCTATTCCCCGTCAGGAGACTGAAAAGATTTGGCATGGGTTCTCAGATCCTCAAAAGGGTCTACAGCTGCACTATCGAGAGCATCCTGACTGGTTGCATCACCGCCTAGTATGGCAACTGCTCAGCCTCCGACCGCAAGGCACTACAGAGGGTAGTGCGTACAGCCCAGTACATCACTGGGGCCAAGCTTCCTGCCATCCAGGACCTCTATACCAGGCGGTGTCAGAGGAAGGCCCTACAAATTGTCAGAGACTCCAGCCACCCTAGTCATAGACTGTTCTCTCTGCTACCGCACGGCAAGCGGTACCGGAGAGCAAAGTCTAGATCCAAGAGGCTTCTAGACAGCTTCTACCCCCAAGCCACAAGACTCCTGAACATCTAATCAAATGGCTACCTAGACTATTTGCATTCCCCCCCACCCCCTCTTTTACACCGCTGCTACTCTCTGTTATGATCTATGCATAGTCACTTTAATAACTCTACCTACATGTACATATTACCTCAATTACCTCGACTAACCGGTTCCCCTGCACATTGACTCTGTACCAGTACCCCCTGTATGTAGTCTTGCTATTGTTATTTTACTGCTGCTCTTTAATTAGTTATTTTTATTTCTTATTCGTATTTGTTAAACTGCATTGTTGGTTAGGGGCTTGTAAGTAAGCATTTCACTGTAAGGTCTACACCTGTTGTATTCGTAGCATGTGACGAATACAATTTGATTTGATTTATTATAGCCATGCTGGTTTAAAACACAGAAAATATAGTTATTACACACATTCCACGTTTTTTCACTACTAGAACCTCCTTAGGTACAATAATATTCCTTCACCTCACTATGGTACTAAGGCATATTAATATAGATATATAATATAGAAAGGGTATTGTAATGACACTTCTGTTGATCCCAACTCTGGCCCAGCTGTGTCGAACAAGGTCACAATGTGTTTCCAACAGAGTGCTATGTCTTGCGCCCAGGGCAACCGCGCTCCAGCTGGGAATACCCAGTTTCACTCTCTCCCATGCTAACTGGGGCACCTGACTGTAAACTGTTGCCCGTGTTTTGATATGGAGCAAATCTGTCAGCTGCTCCTATGGCTGGTGGAAACAGGAAACAGAAAAACAATTAGAGGATATGCCTTTTTTATGGTGTTGATGTTTTCTCCGAGACACAACTCCTTTTTACCAAATGGACCTGCAGTGTTTGTGTGTGTGTTAGCATAAACCTGGCTTAATGGCAATGGACACACTCCATTTCCCTGCCTGTTTAAATGTGAACGTCTGTGTTTCCCAGAGAAGTGATGACAGGAGAGACTGGGAGATCCAGTCTTAGCCCACAGCGAGGTCAGGGCAGTGATAAGAGAAGAGGCGGTCAGATCCTGTCTTAGCCCACAGCAAGGTTAGGCTATTTTTCACAGCCTGCTTGTTTTCTTGTCTTTATACCTGTGTGTGTGTGTGTGTGTGTGTGTGGGTGGGAAGAGGAGATATTCTGGAGAGAGCAGGAAACAGGGTCCTCCAGGACATGGTTATCAAGTGTGTGTGTTTGTGTGTGCATTATTGTGTGTTAATAGACTGTACGTCCCCACTTACCTCCTGATGATGGTAGCATGGCATTCATAGCATCTCCTATAGGATAGCACACAGCAGACACCTCCACTCCTTGCGCCACAGTGGTGAGAGCAATACCTATATGTGTTGCTAGCTTATTCAATTCTACTTATGCCATTTGTCATAATTCTGGGTACACTCCCTTCCCTCTTCCTTTCACTCAGTAGTGTTCTTTCTCTCTCTGGTCCTCTGAAAGCCTGCCTTATATAACTTCTGCTGCAGTGTTGCACAGCGATGCACAGCAGCTCAGTCACACTCACAGTAGTCAGGTTTACTGACTCACCATCTGATAGAGAAAAAACCCACAGGGCAGAGGATACCAGGGTGTTCTGGTAAAGATGAAAAATCCTTCAAAGTCAACATTGAACTTTTGTAGTCTTTCCTAAAACTTTTAGTCATTGGCTAGTAAGGACCATCTTGAACAGTCAACATCTCACAAGGAAAGATGAGGTTTGACTGTTAAGAATGTTTACACTTTTCTCTGTAGTTTTGTTTTTAGCTTGAACAATTTGCATCTAGCCTATTTCATGTGATGCGGTCCAGTGGACTTGGTTGCCTAGCAACCCCTCCGCCTCGATTCGTGTGATGCTCTGAGCTCGTCGCAGTTCCATTTTTATAACGTGAGGCCTGCCTGTTGTGAGTCATTGTGTATTGTGGAGTGTTACTCAGTTTGTTACTTCATGACCTTTGTGCTCACAATGACAACATGTCAAAGCTGAGAGCACATAGTTACATCTGTTGACAATAATCAACACTGACAAATAGCCTACTTCGGTTCCATTTGATGCCATTCTGATAGCTATGAATGTTAAGGGTTCTTGCAACACAAAGGAGAAAAGCTTTCAAAGGCTTGCCGAATGACAGATACCATCATTATTTACATTTTTACTTTTTTGACGATATATCTTATCGTTTTGACAATATCGCAATATTATCTTTGCGCTAGTTGGCTTTACCTTCACCAAAACTTCAGTATTTTTTCTTCATAGCTTCATCTTCTTTTTAAATTGGGAGCCAATTTGTTTTCAGCAATTTTATTTCCATGACTGATCAAAATTCGTAATGAATAGTTTGAGAATAATCAGCACTGACAAGTAGCCTACTTTAGTTCCATTTGATGCCATTCTGATTGTCATGAATATTAAAGGTCCTTGCTACACAAAGCTTTCAAAGGCATTGTAGATATTACAAAATGCTGCTTGCAGATTGACAGATACCATAAACCTGTACATATTTCCCCCGTAGTGTTTCATGTCTCTCTGAAGGTACACTACAGCTGTGAGAACCCACAAGAGTCCTACCTCATCAGTCTCTCTCCCAGTACCTGTCCTCAGTGCAGCGAAGGGTTAAATCACTCACATCATAAGTTCATTGTGTATTCATGACATACAATCTGTGCTCTGTTGTTCAGGTTCGATGGCTGGATGAAATTAGCTATGTTCATTGATCACAGCTGACGGACCAACAGCAGGTAAGGGAAGGGTTAAGCCGTTTTAATCTGTAAGGAAAGATAGAAGGAGAGGATAGAAGGAGAGCAATTAATCAGACAGCAGTATTTAGTATGAGAACCTTTACTAATGAGGCCTGCATAGTTAACACAACGAGAAAAGAGAATCGGAGGGAGAGAGAGAGTGTGTGTGTGTGTGTGAGAGAGAGAGAGAGAGAGAGAGAAGGAAATGGAGGAGGGAGGGAGGGAGGAGTGAGGGAGGGAGGGAGGGAGGGAGGGAGGGAGGGAGGGAGGGAGGGAGGAGTGAACGACCGACGGAAATGAAATCGCAAGCTGCAGGAGAATAGGTTGTCAGCATCCAGAGCTCCAAGGTCTGACTCTCATTAAAGGTAAATACAGTGTGTGTGTGTGTGTCTATATTTACTTGATATTTGCGCTTACGAATACGTGTGCTAGACGGTGAAAGGGATGCCTTTGATTTGACCCGTGTCGTTAAAGAAGCAGAAAGAGCAGATAAAGGGAAATAGAGAGGGAGAGGTAGAGATGGGATGCAAAAGCATGGGCATCAAACGTGCTTGATACCCATACCGAGACGGGAGAGAAACCAGTAGAGGGACCAACCATGCAAATGAGAGAGAGAGAATTGGCCAGTGGTAAAGGGAGAGAGAGAGAGAAAAGGACAGGAAAGGGTTATAGAATAATAGCTCAAGTAAAAAGGAGACATGAGTGCAGTATGAAAACAAAAGGAGGTCTAGAGAGTGAATTGTGCAGCATCTGAGTGAGTTTGAGAGAGAGCTGTACCGTTTGTCTCTTTGTTGCATGCATCTCAGACTGCGGTCCCTCGCTCAGTTTGTCTCTTTGCTCTCCAGCGTCCKTGCGTCTCTCTCACCTCCAGGATGGAGGGGCTGCTGCGGCTGAGTCTACCCGGAGCGTGAGGAGCCTTCCTGGGCTTCGTCTGCGTCATCCTCCCCCTGTCTCCCTCTGCCCTAGTCCCCCTATACTCATCCATCACTCGACCTCTGCAGTGCAAGAGAGCATCTGGACCCACACGACACCTCCCCCCTAATCCCCCACACTGAGTCGCCAGGGCAACCATGGACGGACTACGCCTGCCACCGGTCATCGAGGAGGTCATGGACCCTGCAGGTTAGTGTGTGTGTTTGTTTGTGTGTGTGTGCTTATCACACAACCATGTGTGTGTTGTTTGTGTGCCTGTGTGTGTGTATTACATACCAATAACTCCATGGATGTGTACACACAAATGTTGTGTTCGTGAGTGTGTGAGCCATAAAGGCTCTGCCAGTGTATGTGTGTGGGTGTCTGTTTGTGTGTCTGTGTGTTTGTGTTAGCCAGTCAGCGAGGCCTGTGTTTACCAGAACAGACGGATTAACAGAGAGGCTTCATCTCAGAGGGATGGAGAGACAGCCTGCCAGCCTTCCATAGTGACACTACTCAGGGACGTCATCCAGCAGAGACTGTAAGCTAGCTGGATCACAGAGCTCTGTGAATATTACATTCATAAACTCTTAATATGATTTAAATATTGGATTTACACATCCAAATATAAATGCTGATGCTGGGTAAATAGTCAATCATCAGAACAATGGGAATTCTGTATGCATTCTTTCAGCTTTCAAATCCCCAGGGGTTTTCCTGACATTAAACATCATGTTGTTTTGTTTGAATTGGACATTCAGCCTATGTATTTGTAATGTAACCTATGACCTCTGTGTGAATCCTTTATCAAATCAAATCACTTTATTTGTGTCATGCGCCGAATACAACAAGTGTAGACTTTACTGTGAAATGCTTACTTACAAGCCCTTAACCAACAGTGCAGTTCAAGAAGAGTTAAGAAAATATTTACCAAGTAGACTAGAATAAAAAGTAACACAATAAGAATAACAATAACAAGGCAGGGAGCACCGGTACTAAGTCAGTGTGCGGGGGTACAGGTTAGTTGAGGTAATTTGTACATGTAGGTTGGGGTGAAGTGACTATGCATAGATAATAAACAGCGAGAAGCAGCAGTGTACAAAAGGGAGGGAGGGTCAACGTAAATAGTCCGGTGGCGAATGTATTAATTGTTCAGCAGTCTTATGGCTTGGGGGTAGAAGCTGTTGAGGAGCCTTTTGGTCCTAGACTTGGCGTTCCGGTACCGCTTGCAGTGCGGTAGCAGAGAAAACAGTCTATGACTTGGGTTACTGGAGTCTCTGACAATTTTATGGGCTTTCCTCTATTGTATAGGTCCTGGATGGCAGGAAGCTTGGCCCCAGTGATGTATTGGGCCATACGCACTACCCTCTGTAGCGCCTTGCCGAGCAGTTGCCATACCAGGCGGGGATGCAACCGGTCAGGATGCTCTCAATGGTGCAGCTGTAGAACCTTTTGAGGATCTGGGGACCAATGCCAAATATTTTCAGTCTCCTGAGGGGGAAAAGGTTTTGTTGAGCCCTCTTCACGACTTTCTTGGTATGTTTGGACGATAATAGTTTGTTGGTGATGTGGACACCAAGGAACTTGAAATTCTTGACCCGCTCCACTACAGCTCCGTCGATGTTAATGGGGGCCTGTTAGGCCCGCCTTTTCCTGTAGTCCACGAATAGCTCCTTTGTCTTGCTCACATTGAGGGAGAGGTTATTGTCCTGGAACTACACTGCCAGTTGTCTGACCTCCCTATAGGCCTTCTCATCGTTGTCGGTGATCAGGCATACCACTATTGTATCATCAGCAAACTTAATGACGGTGTTGGAGTCGTGTTTGGCCACGCAGTCGTGGGTGAACAGGGAATACAGGAAGGGACTAAGTACACACCCCTGAGGGGCCCCAGTGTTAAGGATCAGCGTGCAAACGTGTTGTTGCCTACTCTTACCACCTGGTGGCGGCCCGTCAGGAAGTCCAGAATCCAGTTGCAGAGGGAGATGTTTAGTCCCAGAGTCCTTAGCTTATTGATGAGCTTCATGGGCATAATGGTGTTGAACGCTGAGCTGTAGTCAATGAAAAGCATTCTCAAATAGGTGTTAATTTTGTTCAGGCGAGAAAGGGCAGTGTGGAGTGCGATTGAGCTTGCGTCATCTGTGGATCTGTTGGGGGCGGTGTGCGAATTGGAGTTGGTCTAGGGTGTCCAGGAGGATGCTGTTGATGTGAGCCATGACCAGCCTTTCAAAGCACTTCAAGGCTACCGACGTGAGTGCCACGGGGTGGTAATCATTTAGGCAGGTTACCTTTGCTTCCTTGGGCACAGGGACTATGGTGGTCTGCTTGAAACATGTAAGTATTACAGACTCAGTCAGGGAGAGGTTGAAAATGTCAGTGAAGACACTTGACATTTGGTTCGCGGATGCTTTGAGTACACGTCCTGGTAATCCGTCTGGTCCAGCGGCTTTGTGAATGTTGACCTATTTAAAGGTTTTGTTCACATTGGCTACCGAGATCATTATCACACAGTCATCCAGAACAGCTGGTGCTCTCGTGTATGCTTCAGTGTTGCTTGCCTCAAAACGAGCATACAAGGCATTTAGCTTGTCTGGTAGGCTCGCGTCTGGGTTTCCCTTTGTAATCCGTAATTGTTTCCGTGCCGGGCCACACCCGACGAGTGTCAGAGCCGGTGTAGTAGGATTCAATCTAAATCCTGTATTGACGCTTTGCTTGTTTGATGGTTCATCTGAGCGCATAGCGGGATTTCTTGTAAGCGTCCAGATTAGTCTCCCACTCCTTGAAAGCGGTAGCTCTAGCCTTTAGCTTGATGCGGATGTTGCCTGTAATCCATGGCTTCTGCTTGGGATATGTACGTACAGTCACTGTGGGGACGATGTCGTCGATGCACTTATTGATGAAGCCAATGACTGAGGTGGTGTACTCCTCAATGCCATTGGATGAATCCTGAAACATATTCCAGTCTATGCTAGCAAAACAGTCCTGTAGTGTAGCATCCGCATCATCTGACCACTTCCGTATTGAGCGAGTCACTGGTACTTCCTGCTTTAGTTTTTGCTTGTAAGCGGGAATCAGGAGGATAGAATTATGGTCAGATTTCCCAAATGGAGGGCGGGGGAGAGCTTTGTATGCATCTCTGTGTGTGGAGTAAAGGTGGTCTAGGATTTTTTTTCTCTGGTTGCACATGTGACATGCTGGTAAAATTTTGGTAAAACGGATTTAAGTTTGCCTGCATTAAGTCCCCAGCCACTAGGAGCGCCGCTTCTGGGTGAGCATTTTCTTCTTTGCTTATGGCCTTATAGAGTTGGATGAGAGCGGTCCTAGTGCCAGCTTCACTTTCTGGTGGTAAATAGACGGCTACAAATAATACAGATGAGAACTCTCTTGGTAGATAGTGTGGTCGACAGCTTATCATAAGGTACTCTACCTCAGGCGAGCAATACCTCGAGACTTCTTTAATATTAGACATCGCGCAACAGCTGTTATTGACAACTAGACACACACCCCCATCCCTCTTCTTACCAGAGGTAGCATCTCTGTTCTGCCGGTGCATGGAAAATCCCGCTAGTTCTATATTGTCCGTATCTTTGTTCAGCCACGTCTTGGTGAAACATAAGATGTTACAGTTTTTAATGTCCTGTTGGTAGGATAATCTTAATCGTAGGTCATCAATTTTATTTTCCAATGATTGCGTGTTAGCAAGAAGAACGGATGGCAGGGAGTTTACTCGCTTGCCTACGGATTCTCAGATTCCCCTTTTCCTGCGTCTTTTCTTCATGCAAAAGGCGTGGATCTGGGCCTGTTCCAGTGAAAGCAGGATATCCTTCTCGTCGGACTCGTTAAAGGAAAAAGTTTCTTCCAGTCCGCGGTGAGTAATCGCTGTTCTGATATCCAGGAGTTATTTTCGGCCATAAGAGACGGTAGCAGCAACATTATGTATTTTTTTTTTTACAATAAGTAAAAAAAAATTGAAGTTACACAAAACGCAAAAAAACGAACAAAATAGCACAATCGGTTGGAAGAATGTAAAACGTCAGCCATGTTCCTCGGGGCCATCTTCTAAAAAAACTTGCTTTATGATACCTAGCCTATGTATAGTGTATGACTGACCATTGGTCCACAGGTTAAGTTTGGCCTTTGAGCCAATTACTACAAGCTCTATGCAGGCGCAATATTTGTAGTGTTGCAATGTTTTTTGTTACAAAAGGGGCCTTGTAACACACTCCGGCATTCAACATACTTTTTTACTACCTGAAAAGTTTTGTCGCTTGGTTTCTTGATCTGATCTATATGCTACAGAGGCTATTCATCAAAGTAGCTTATTTTGCATTTAAAACCAAATAAAATCTCAGTAACTGTTCAAATAGTAAACCAAACATGTGCTTTTTTCTCCACGACCAAAACATGATAACATATTATATTTGAGCTGATATGGGAATGAATACACAAGGAGCCTATCAAACTGGAATAATGTTTTAGGTTACACCAGCAAGTATAAAAATATTTATAAAATTATAGATCTGATTATTTCACATGGAGATGTGGGAAGCTAAAAAGGCTAGCTAGCTCGCTATGTTTTTAGCAACGCTAAAGCCAGCTAGCCAGGCTGCCACCTAGCTACTACTAGCAAGGAAAGGCGACTCTTCCTTGCCTACACAAAATGTTAAGACAAAAATAAAAAACGTTGGAGTGTAAATGGGAGAGGGACCGGCGAGGATATCATGTTACCAAAAATCCCACTCCACCCACGTACACGCACGCACACACACATGTACGTAGATCAACGGAGTGAAGCTTGTAGTAACATTCATTTTAGCATGGTCTAATCACACGTATGGTTCCTTATGTTAAGTAGCCAGGACATACTATATTTGAGGTGAGAGTGTGAGTTGTGCAGTGGGTGGTTAAAGCAGGTACAATGTTGTAGTTTTAACAGGTGTAGGCAGTGTTAATTTTTGCACTCTTTTTTATTTTATTTAGTCTAGTCTTAGATATTTTTACATTCGAGAATGTTTTGCAACTGAACAGCCACGTTACCAGAGCCACGTTGCAGATTGAAAATTCCATGAATAGAACTGACGTTATTCCTTATTCAACATGTCAGAGAGGCATGTTTGTTCTACATACAGTAGCATATTTCTATCAGAATTTTCCAAAACGTTACGTCCCAGGTTGTTAGCTATAGCTGGTGTAGTTGGTGTAGCCTAAACAAATGGTTGAAGGTTCGGTCCGGAAGTAGTCGAGTTTTAGAACAGCCCGCAATATGCTTTATGACTGTAAAAAGCGGCCCACCAATGCACGATAGAAAGAAAAAAGGTAGAGCTGGTATATGGGTCATATCTTTTAAACGGTAAAGGCTAGAATCAAGCTGTTTTCTCTGAGGAAAAGAGGGAGACTTGGTTACGGTGGCTGCAGAACCTGGCTATGAAATGCGGTGGGGAAAGTGGGGGGCTTGAACGAGACCACACTTTCAAAGACGACCTACTTTTCTATACTAGAGGGAGAGAAAAACATAACTAGACTGTTGTTTCACTATTAAACTCAATGCTGCTATTGTTTTTCATTTAGTAAAGAAGCTTCTTTCTTAACCATGCAAAGGGTAGCTAACTAGAAGACTGGTGGTGACTGGTTAGCCACGGGGAAGCAAGAGAGTCGGCTTCACGATGTGTATAATCGGAGCCACTCATCGCTTGCTCCTCTGCAGCGCACCAGCTGATGTAGGCTGTGTGTTCCGGGTGTGGCGTGTCCTTTAGACTGCTGAACAGAACTGCTCTGTGCATCTGTGCTGCTAATATTCATGGTGCTTATCAATGAAAAGCTCTCAATCTCAACTAAAAACTTATCCAGTCCATTTAGTAGTCAGATTTTAGTCACAGAGATAACTGAAATGAAAAATAATTTTTGTTTAGTTATAGTCTTGTCAATTTCTTCTGAAAAATAGGTGTTTTTCGTTGACAAAATTAACACTGGGTGTAGTTGCGACAGAGTTTAACAGGTAGAGGTGAGACAGTATTGTAGTTACAGTATGTACAGGTGAGTTTGGGTTAGCCACAGCTGTCTGTGTTGACTTGCTGTTCAAGATAAATTGAGTTAGCCAAAGCTGCTCTGGCAGAGTGGATGGGGCTAGTTAGCTGTTGTAGCTGTGAGTTAGCCATAGCTGGTCTAGTTAATTGGGTTTGGTAGCTAGTCTGAAGGACTTGAGCTAGGTACAGCTAGCTATACCCAGATGAAATAGAGTCCCGGGAGTTCTCTCTGTAAAATGCTGTCTCTGATCAAAGCCAAAGTCCGTTGTGAACTTCAGAGCTCCTTTGTGATGGCTCGGAGAATGTAAGCTTATGCTGTGTGGTTCATTCTCTCTCTCTGTGTGTGTGTGGTTCATTCTCTGTGTGTCTGTGTGTGGTTCATTCTCTGTGTGTGTGCTGATGGCCCAGTTTATTCAGCTACAGAAATGACTACAGTGTTTCTCCACTCTCACTACAAAGTACTGACAAACACACAGCATCTCTCTCTCTCGCTCCCCCCTCATCTGATTTGACTGACAAATCACCCAAAGATGTTACTTCCTGCACAGACGGCCTCTAAGGAGTTCGATAGAGAGGTAGAGGATCAATGGAGACACTGGGAGAAGGACGGAGAAGGTCTCCACCCACTGCATCTCAATCTCCTTTGATCTGACTGCGACATTCTAGAACACCTCTTCCATGTTGTGTCAGTGACTCCCCTGTCCTTTAGCTCTGCTGTGCTGGTGTTCCATAAGTACGTGCACTGCCCCCCCCTGATATGCCTTTGAAGAACCATCGACACCCATAGCTCTTCCTTCCCTCAATACCCACTGGTTTCACCAATCCCCGTCTCTACTTGTCCACCCCCAGCAGCTGCACCCCTCCTCTCCCTCTCTTCACATATGCCATGTATAACACCCACAGAGCCCAGCGCGTGCCAACCTCATCCTCCCACCATCACGCCTCCATGGCCCACTAACACACCACTCTACTGCAGTCTCTCCCCCTGCTCTCTCTCTCTCACACACAGGGAGACAGCTGCAGCCATAGTTCTGCCTCTGCATCCTCCTATTAGAGCCTGTCTCCTCTCCTCTGTCATCTGTAATTGGATGTGACTGGAGATGAAAAGTTCAGGATCGTGACCCATTGCCTGGGTTTACCCTCTCTGTCTCTCTCTCCAGCAAAAACGAGGCCTCTTGAGCCTTCCCTTCCTTCCTGCCAGTAACCAGTCCCTCCCCATCCCCATGTCCTCCTCCTGTACTACCTCAACTCTGCAACCCATCCTCGCCTAGTACACAGAGCTAATCGTAGGAGTGTGTCTGTAACAAAGGTCAACAACAAGTACAGTCATGAGAGCTGATTGTCTAGTTACAGTATAACCTTCTTTAAACTCCGTGTTTACTCTCTCTCTCGCTCTCTGGTGTGTGTGGGCCGCTGTCTAACATGATTATTATCAGTGTAGCTGAGTACTGAACTCCTACACTGTCTCTGTATTACGACCAACTTAAAGGCAATAACTGTCAAACTAACAATTCATCACTATACCCTCATCTAGTCACTAGAAGTCTGACTGGAACAGGTCTGTAGACTATGAATTTGCTTCTGCTGCTTTGAGCCAAGTCTGGAAATGGCTTGAGGTCTGTGGATGTGTATCCTGGCTGGCAATCCCTATGAAATATCCTGTTTCGAATGACAATCTGCGTCCCAAATGTCACCTTGTTCCCTATTTAGTGCACGACTTTTGACCAGAGCTCTATGGTCTATCTAAAGTAGTGAACTACAGTATATAGGGAATAGTGCCATTTGGGATGCTATCTAACGTTAGATAAGGACACTGCACTAACTCGGCAGTTAACACAGGCAGCTGTTTCAGGTTAACTAGCTAATCTAGCTAATTGGGATTGAATTATAATGTCAATACTAGATACAGTGGTTAGCAAGCTTGGAGGAAGTATTTAGTGTTGTGTGTACTGTGTTTGTGCACTTAGCTAGCTACCATCCCATAGGCTCATCCGTGGATGTTTGGAGAAAATGCAAWTTTTTTATTTTTTCTGATTGGCTCAGTCACATTTTTGGCCGCTAATGAGCATTGTGATTCTACAAGTAGAATCGGTAGGTTCGTCGCTACCAAGTCGGCACGCAGCAGGTAACGCTTTTGTTCTACTAAGAGAAGGAACGGCCTCCCACTGTGATTAGTACATATCGGCAGTCTATCGGCAGTGAGATTCTCAGTGTGTTTCATGCTTTAGAAGTAAGCTATGTTGTTAGACTAGTAACCTTCTGTGTTACAGTACAGACTTAGTGTGTGTCTGTGTTAGGCTGTGTGTATGAACGGGCACAGGGTTGGGTGTATTATTTGGTACTCGAGGCCTAATCAGTTGGTCTACTGAATACAATATAACTGTGATATATACAACCTAACAGTTACTAATTGGTTAATAGAAACCCTGTTTTTTGTTCGTTATTTTGGAAGCCCAATTATATGTACTTTGTTACAATCCCTGGTGACACACATATAGTTACAACACGCACCTTACTCGACAATATATGTTAACAATATGAACACCTTACTTTAAATTAATGGGCTTAACGTGTTGTAATTATTACATTCTGTACAGGCTAATTAGCATGTTGGGTACCTAATTTGCATAGAATAGTATAAAAGTTGTATTCTAATTTCAGAAATTCTTACGTACTCTCAGCTTTGCATAAAGCATGTAGATTTGTTAATAATATGACCACCCTACTTTAAATTATTGGGCTTAAATTACTGTAATTATGTATTCTGTACTGCCTAATGTGCATATTAAGTATCTAATTTGCATAATATTACATTTTAATTTAGTACATTTTACTTTAAATTGAAGAATCTCTGTGTTCTACATCAGCCTTGAAAATGTCATAACAATATGACCACCCTATCTTGAGATATTGGACAAAACATGTTGATTTTTAGAATCCAGGCGGGTGATTTGGTGCCATTGTTGACCAGGGATTAACATTGTCTGTGACCTTTTTCAATCACTTGAAAATATAATTCTTAGCAATGGTAAGTCCTATCCTCATGAACTAGAGTGTTCTGTGTTCCTGAGAAGCTTCTCTATAACCTGGAATACAAAGTATAACACCAGAACTAAAGTTTAACACCGTTCTGTAAAGCAATACAGCCCACTACAAGAAAAAACCCAGTCTGAACTGCTTGTCTGGAGAGTGCCACACAGAGGTGTGAACACACACACACATTGCAAACAATGGGAGCACAGGTAACTTTGGAGACAATGGGGAATTGCATTCGTCTCCAAAGTAAAAAATGCACATGTATCCACATTTGAACAGCAAACAATATAAAACTACTATTGTTGTTTATATCCAATATTAGCTATAACCTAAATCACTGGAACTGAGCATGGGCCCTAGACTGTATAACTTAGCTACTGTATCCCAAACACAACTAGGAAGACCACAACTACATAAAACAAAATACATGGCTAGCTAGCTACTGAAACCAGCTAACGTTAGCTTAGCTAGCTATTCATGCATGTTTTAAAGTGGTTGTTCCACTGGATATCATAAGGTGAATGCACCAATTTGTAAGTCGCTCTGGATAAGAGCGTCTGCTAAATGACTTAAATGTAAATGTAAATGTTTTTACTGACCGATCCGTCTGTTCTTCTCCCGAGCAGATCACTTCCGGTCGAGCCATATTCAGTCTCACTTTCTCTTTCAATCTCCTCAAAAACATATTTTGTGGGCATTTGTTATGCTAAAAGCAATTAAATKAATCTGTTCACCAGAAGCAGGTAATGCACTCGTCCAAGCTGCATTGGCTCTTCTTCCTCCTCCTCGTGAGGTTGTAAATCCCATCCAGGTCATCTGCATATCCCTGGCAAGCCTATCTCATTGGCTACACACCAGTGTAATGACAGGAACACAGCACTGAAGTGAAACACAAAGTATTTTTTTGCACGCAATGACCAGTGGGTTTCTATCCAACCTTTTTATGCAAGGAAAGTACATGTTGGATAAAAAATGTCACAACAGGCCTGATGGAAACAGCTCATTTGTTAGTMAACTTTCCAAATGTCGACAAAACAAGGTGAGATCTTCTTGTGTCAGTAAAATGGATTATGCGAGAAATGGCGGCGGAARCGTTTTTATGCGCAAATATTAATAAAATAACGAAAGTAAATATCGAAAGTAAACTTGGAGTCATGACATGTTCTGTGGTCCTCCCACTTCAACTTGTCAGGAAAGCCTACAGTTTATTAGGCTACAGATGAAATAAGTGATGAACTTCACAGGGTGGTGAATGTACAAGATGATGATCTTGATGCTCCTKTCCAATAAATACCGGGGGTCTTATTCTGGTGACATGATTATCGATGCTTGGCTGCCATTTGACAGTTGATCAGGTACCAGCCCATGTTAGCTAGGTAGGTATGTAAGGCTAACTAACCAGCTACTGTACCAGTTACCATGGCCAGAGTATGTGCCCATGGGGGCCTCAACCCACAGGAGGCCCCCATTGATTTTGTTGTGTCACTCAGGTACACTATATGTATGTGTATATATATATATATATATATGTATATGTGGACACCCCGTGGGTGACAGGTATATAAAATCAAGCACACAGCCATGCAATCTCCATAGACAAACATTGGCAGTAGAATGGCCTTACTGAAGCGCTTAGTGACTTTCAATGTGGTACTGTCATGGGATGCCACCTTTCCAAAAAGTCAGTTTGATAAATTTCTGCCCTGCTAGAGCTGCCCCGGTCAACAGTAAGTGCTGTTATTGTGAAGTGGAAATGCCTAAGAGCAACAACAGCTCAGCCGAAAAGTGGTAGGCCACACAAGCTCACAGAACGGGACCACAGAGTGCTGAAGCGTCAGTCCTCGGTTGCAACACTCACTACCGAGTTCCAAACTGCCTCTGGAAGTAATGTCAGCACAAGAACTGTTCGTCGGGAGCTTCATGAAATTGGTTTCCATGGCCGAGCACCGGCACACAAGCCTAAGATCACCATGCCAAGCGTCGGCTGGAGTGGTGTAAAGCTCGCCTCCATTGGACTCTGGAGCAGAAACACGTTCTCTTGAGGGATGAATCACGTTTCACCATCTGGCAGTCCAACAGACGAAGAATACTACCTGCCCCAATGCATAGTGCCAACTGTAAAGTTTGGTGGAAGAGGAATAATTGTCTGGGGCAGTATTTCATGATTCGTACTAGGCCCCTTAGTTCCAATGAAGGGAAATCTTAACGCTACAGCATACAATGACATTCTAGACGATTCTGTGCTTCCAACTTTGTGGCAGTTTGGGGAAGGCCCTTTCCTGTTTCAGCATGACAATGCCTTCRTACACAAAGCCAGGTCCATACAGAAATGGTTTGTCGAGATCGGTGTGGAAGAACTTGACTGGCCTGCACAGAGCCCTGACCTCAACTCCATCGAACACCTTTAAGATGAATTGGAATGCCGACTGTGAGCCAGGCCTAATTGCCCAACATCACTGCCGACCTCACTAATGCGCTTGTGGCTGAATGGAATCAAGTCCCCGCAGCCATGTTCCAACATCTAGTGGAAAGCCTCCCCAGCAGCAAAGGGAATTAATGGCTGTGATTTTGGAATAAGATGTTCGACTAGCAGGTGTCCACATATTTTTGGTCATGTAGTGTATCATTGTATAAACACACATAAGATGACAAAATTACTCTGCTGCTACTCTCTGGTTATCTTATATGCATAGTCACTTTAACTATACATTCATGTACATACTACCTAAATTGACCCGACCAACCAGTGCTCCCGCACATTGGCTAACCGGGCTATCTGCATTGTGTCCCACCACCCGCCAACCCCTCTTTTTACGCTTCTGCTACTCTCTGTTCATCATATATGCATAGTCACTTTAACGATACCTACATGTMCATACTACMTCAMTAAGCCTKACTAACAGGTGTCTGTATATAGCCTTGCTACTCTTTTTTCAAATGTCTTTTTACTGTTGTTTTATTTCTTTACTTACCTACACACACACACACACACACACACACATACCTTTTTTTCACCATTGGTTAGAGCTTGTAAGTAAGCATTTCACTGTAAGGTCTACTACACCTGTTGTATTCGGCGCACGTGACAAATAAACTTGGATTTGATTTGATTTGAAAATGTGCAGAAATACAGGAAGTTAGCTTTAAAACTGAACCATTTTCTCCACCAACAAGAGGGGTGTGAACAGTTTCAGGTCGCATTGGGTCGCTTGGTGGGGGTTTGTTACTTCGGCGATAAATTACAACATCCATCCGGACCTTCTCAAATAGTATTTGAGTACCCCTGCTCTGTACTAACCAGACAGCAGCCATCTCCAAAGGAGCTCGTGGGTGTGGACTGCCCTTGTATGGTCATATAAAAAATATAAAAAAATAACAGGTGCGTGTGTGTGTCAATCATTATGAAAGGTCTCGGCTGACATAACCTACATATTTGTCTCGGTGAGAATGTGAATTCATAACGTGGCTCGATTCCTGTCATGGTTTCTCTTCTGAATGGGATGTTTTGTCCTTGAGGGAGCGACGTCAATACAAAAAGATGGATGGGCTCATTGGAATGGAGGGATGCGAGTTAACGTGAGGATTCTGCACATAACTGTAGTTTAAGGTGTTTGTGTGTTTTCTCCAAATGGGACCATGAGACTGTTCCYAATAAGACTGCATTGTGTCTATGCGGTGCTGCTAGACATCGACAGTGTGTRTAGGACTTGAGTGTGTGGGATGTCATCTTTGTGTGTGTGAGTGTGAGGTGTCTGTTACCTTAGTGTGTTCGTAGAAGATTAGGATATGAAGGATAGAGGTAGAGGAGAGAAAGGGAGAGAGAGTGAAATCRATAACATTATGTCCCAATGCTCTTCGTCCTCCTCCATCTTCATCATCCTACAATATATCATATCCCCTCCCCTCTGTGTGTAGTCAGGTTAGTCATATGGATTTTATAAGCCCTTGTTTGTGTGTGTGCGAGAGAGTGTGTGTGTGTATTCATAATCTCCTAGTAAATCATAGAGACAGGGGTGCTCTGATAGGAGATATTTTCCTCATATTGATCTCCCCTCCCTTGTACAGAAGGAAAACAAATTGAATTGGGTTTATAAACGGGTAAACATTAATATTGGTGATTAGTCTAGTCTGGTTTAGGCTTTGATTTATGTCCTCTCTAATATTCCTACTCTTTGATTCTGTTCATTCCTTTTTACTCCTATCTTCTCTCTCCTATCTTCTTTCGCCTATCCTCTCTCTGCTTCATCCTTTTTTACTCTAAAATTGTCATCGGTCCTTCTCTCCCTTCAGCTGTTTTTCTCTTTTTTCTCCTCTCTTTCATTCTCTCTCATCATCTTACTGGCTTCATCTCCTCTCGCCATCTCATATGAAATACTCATTACAGCTCTATCAAACATGAATTAAAAATACCACTGCCACAGTGATGACGTCTGATTTGGCCAGAGAGAAAGAAAGGGAAGATGCTGAGAACCAGAGGAGATGAGGGATGGAGGAAGTGAAGGAGAGAGAGATGTTACATGTCTTCACAGAACTGATGCAGGCCTATTGATATTCCAGCACTGCTCTCCTCTGGCCTACGATCTACTGCCTTTTCTCATTAAGGCTGGGGTGGTGTGTGTGTGTGTGTGTTCTGTGGCAACATCTGGGATAATGGTCACTTGGGGATTGATGAAAGGAACAGAGCCGGATGGATTGATAATGGGACATGGAAGAAGGAGGTTGTGTGTATAGGTCTGTGTGGTGGTCCTCAGTATTCTGCCTGTCTCTCATAGCCAATGTCACCCGCTCCACCTCAGTCTCACTCAGGAGTCTGTGTGTGTGTATGTGTGTGTGTGTATGTGATAAAGGCAAGCTAGCACCCTGTCCTTGGTCTGGGATGAAGCACACCAGAATAGTAATCAGTGCAGGTGTTGGCCTGGGGCAAAAGACAAGTTTCTGATTCTCTGTCACTCATTCTTTTCAACCTTTCTCTCTTTTCACTGGCTCAGCTGTAGAATCTTGACTGGATATGTGGCACACCTGACCGTTGCTGAGGTGCAGGAGATAACGAGTAACACTGAAATTAAAAGGAATCAGAGCATCCAAAAACACACAATGCCAGAGGCCACATATAGGCAACTTGTGTCAATGCAATCAGACATGATGAACAACACCTGCGTACAATGCAATCAGACATGATGAACAACACCTGCGTACAAAGCAATCAGTCGTCAATTATCTCAATTATCTCAGAAAAGTGTGACTTGATTGAGACAGGATAGATATTTTTGGGATTCAGTATAGTTTTGACATAATTGTACTTTTTTTWAAATTACATTTTTACATAACAGGTGTGAACTAAATAAACAAAATAAAAATGCGAAAGGGGTGGGCCTATGGGAACTTGTAAGCGGGTATTGGGTTAAAGAACCGACATAAATTACAGGAACCACATAAAGCCAGGRGTTAAGGGGAAACATATTAAAGGATGACCCTCATGTTAAAATAATGAGAGAAAAAAATACTGGATCAAGTAACACTTTTCTGAGATAATTGATTACTGATGTGCCTCCTGCCGCTTTTGTTGCTGATGCGCAACATGTCTGATTGCATTGACGCACGTTTCCTACATGTGGCCTTGTGTGTTTTTGTATTCTCTGATGAAGGTCTGACGACTGAAAGCTCAGCCTAATAAATTGAAAATGATCCATTGATCATGAGTGTACGGAGATTCCTTTTCATTTCACTGGCTCAGCTGTGCCACAGAGTAGTGTTATCTGTTCCTCTTTGTGTGAGTGTGTGTGGTGTGCGTGTGAGTGTGTTTGTTTGTGTGAGTGGTCCTGAGTGGATGTGTGCACTGTGTAGACAGTGTTGATGGTGCTTGTCAGGAGTGATCAGGGATGTGGAGAGGGAATGTGTCTGGTCATTACTGCCTTTGTCAGGGAGAGGCAGAAAGAGAAGGATGCTGAAGAAAGAGATTAACAGATTAGGAGAGAGGGCGAAAGAGACAGAAAGACAAAAATAGCAAGCAAGATCCATTTTATTAGTCACATGCGCCAAATACAACAGGTGTAGACCTTACAGTGAACTGCTTACTTACGAGCCCCTAACCAACAATGCAGTTTCAAAAAAATACAGATAAGAATAAGAGATAAAAGTAACAAGTAATTAAAGAGCAGCAGTAAAATAACAATAGCGAGACTATATACAGGGGGGTACCAATACAGAGTCAATGTGCGGGTAGTATGTACATGTAGGTAGAGTTATTAAGTGACAATGCATAGATGCAACAGAGAGTAGCAGTGGTGTAAAGAGGGGGAGGGGGCAATGCAAATAGTCTGGGTAGCTTGGGGTAGAAGCTGTTTAGAAGTCTCTTGGACCTAGACTTGGCTCTTGGTACCGCTTGCCGTACGGTAGCAGAGAGAACAGTCTATGACTAGGGTGGCTGGAGTCTGACAATTTTAGGGCCTTCCTCTGACACCGCCTGGTATAGAAGTCCTGTTGGCAGGAAGCTTGACCCCAGTGATGTACTGGGCAGTTTCGCCCTACCTCTGTAGTGCCGTGCGATCGGAGGCCGATCAGTTGCCATACCAGGCAGTGGTGCCACTA
>NW_019957564.1:99445-117502 GCF_002910315.2 Salvelinus sp. IW2-2015
AAGCTCTCAACCTGCTCCACTGCAGCACGTCGATGAGAATGGGGGCGTGCTTGGTCTCTCTTTTCCTGTAGTCAATCTCTCTTTGTCTTGATCATGTTGAGGGAGAGGTTGTTGTCCTGGCACCACATGACCAGGTCTTTGACCTCCTCCCTATAGGCTGTCTCGTGTTGTTGTGATTAGGCCTACCACTGTTGTGTCATCGGCAAACTTGATGGTGTTGGAGTCGTGCCTGACCATGCAGTCATGAGTGAACAGGGAGTACAGGAGGGGACTGAGAACGCACCCCTGAGGGGCCCTGTGTTGAGGATCAGTGTGGCGGATGTGTTGTTACCTACCCTTACCACATGGGGGCGCCATCAGGAAGTCCAGGATTCAGTTGCAGAGGGAGGTGTTTAGTCCCAGGGTCCTTAGCTTATTGATGAGCTTTGAGGCACTACGGTGTTGAACGCTGAGCTGTAGTCAATGAATAGCATTCTCACATAGGTGTTCCTTTTGTCCAGGTGAGAAAGGGCAGTGTGGAGTGCAATAGAGATTGCATCATTGTGGATCTGTTGGGGCGGTATGAAATTGGAGTGGGTCTAGGGTTTCTGGATGATGGGGTTGATGTGAGCCATGACCAGCCTTTAAAAGCACTTCATGGCTACAGACGTGAGTGCTACGTGTCGGTAGTCATTTAGGCAGGTTACCTTAGTGTTCTTGGGCACAGGCACTATGGTGGTCTGCTTAAAACATGTTGGTATTACAGATTTGGACAGGGAGAGGTTGAAAATATCAGTGAAGACACTTGCAGTTGGTCAGCACATGCTCGCAGTACACGTCCTGGTAATCCGCTGGCGCTGTGGCCTTGTGAATGTTGCCTGTTTAAAGGTCTTCCGCACATCAGCTGCGGAGAGCGTGATCACACAGTCTTCCGGAACAGCTGGTGCTTTCAAGCATGTTTCAGTGTTATTTGCCTCGAAGCGAGCATAGAAGTAGTTTAGCGTCGTTGGTAAGCTCGTGTAACTGGGCAGCTCTCGGGCTGTGCTTCCCTTTGTAGTCTGTAATGGTTTGCAAGCCTGCCACATCCGACGAGCATCAGCGATCAGAGCCAGTGTAGTACGATTCGATCTTAGTCCTGTATTTACGCTTTGCCTGTTTGATGGTTCGTCGGAGGGCATAGCTGGATTTCTTATAAGCTTCTGGGTTAGAGTCCCGCTCCTTGAAAGCGGCAGCTCTAGCCTTTAGCTCAGTGCAGATGCTGCCTGTAATCCATGACTTCTGGTTGGGGTATGTAAGAACGGTCACTGTGGGGATGACGTCATGGATGCACTTATTAATGAATCCAATGACTGATGTGGTGTACTCCTCAATGCCATCGGAGGAATCCTGGAACATGTTCCAGTCTGTGCTAGCAAAACAGTCCTGTAGTTTAGCATCTGCTTCATCTGACCACTTTTTTATTGATCTAGTCACTGGTGCTTTCTGCTTTCATTTTTGCTTGTAAGGAGGAATCAGAAGGATAGAATTATGGTCAGATTTGCCAAATGGAGGGCGAGGGAGAGATTTGTATGCGTCTCTGTATGTGGAGTAGAGGTGGTCCAGAGTTAGAGGTGGTCCACAGCCTCTGGTTGCACATTTAACATGCTGATAGAATGTTTGGTCAAACGGATTTAAATTTCCCTGCATTAAAGTCCCCGGCTACTAGGAGCGGGGACAGGGAGAGGTTGAAAATATCAGTGAAGACACTTGCCAGTTGGTCAGCACATGCTCGCAGTACACGTCCTGGTAATCCGTCTGGCCCTGTGGCCTTGTGAATGTTGACCTGGGTGAGCATTTTCTTGTTTGCTTATGGCGGAATACAGCTCATTGAGTGCTGTCTTAGTGCCAGCCTCTGACTGTGGTGGTATGTAAACAGCTACGAAGAATACAGATGAAAACTCTCTCGGTAGGTAGTGTGGTCTACAGCTTATCATGAGATATTCTACCTCAGGCAAAACATAGCTCGAGACTTCCTTAGATATCGTGCACCAGCTGTTATTTACAAAAATACATAGTCCGCCGCCCCTTCTCTTATCAGACGCCGCTGTTCTATCCTGCCGGTACATTGTATAACCAGCCAGCTGTATGTTGATATTGTCGTTATTCAGCCACGACTCCGTGAAGCATAAGATGTTACAGTTTTAATGTCCCGTTGGTAGTTTAATCTTCCGCGTAACTCGTTGATTTTATTCTCCAAGGATTGCATGTTTGCTAGCAGAATGGAGGGAAGTGGGGGTTTATTCGACCGCCTACGAATTCTCAGATGGCAGCCCACTCTTTGGCCCCTCTTTCTCCGCCTCCTCTTCACGCAGATCACGGGGATCAGGGCCTGTTCCCGGGGAAGCTGTGTATCCTTCGCGTCGGGCTCGTCAGAGTCGTGAAAGGAAAAAAAGGATTCTGCTAGTCTGTGGTGAGTAATCGCAGTCCTGATGTCTAGAAGTTATTTTCGGTCATAAGAGACGGTCGCGTCAACATTATGTACAAAATAAGTAAAAAAATAAGTTATAAACAAACAAAAAAACAGAATCGTCTGGGGGCACGTAAATTGTATAGATTAGGAAAAAGGACTGAAAAACGTATCCATCTTTAATTCACCTTACCTTAATCCATCAGAAATAATATGAATGGGCAAGTGAGAGAGAGAAAGGATAAAGTAAGTGACTAGACATGCTGAAAGGGGTCATAGTTTGTCCTCCCCCCAGCCCAGCGGCCCATATCCCAGCAGTCTATTTTAGCCTGGGCTGTCACAAATATTTATTGACAGGCACTCCGTGGCCACCCTTCACTCGTATTGACTTTCTATTCATAGTCTGATTCTAAATGGTACCCTTTTCCCCTATAGTGCACTGGTCAAAAGTAGTGTATATAGGGAATAGGGTGCCATTTCAGCCGCAGCCACAGTGGGTGAACTTTCTATACATAGCCGTCTTTTAGAGGCGGCTGTAACACTGCCTGTTTATTTCCAGTGAGTGAGAGGTCCCACATACACATTAACCTGCAGTACATCACTCTTTATACAGGCTAAGAGGGCTGCCCTGTGTGCCTTTGTAAAAAAGGTGCCGCTTCAAGGCAGGCTAATTTACTGCTAGATTAAGCCAATTTACGTTGGGTTGAATTCCTCTGTATCAGGGCAATTTACAGTATATTGCAGAGGGTGTTGGAGTGGTCAGAACAGAGAAAGAGGAAGTCATGTCTTTTTTWATTGCTTTACTTTGAGTGGAGTCAGGTTGGAACCAAAGCATTGTGTGACAGATGGTGTCTTAGTGAAACATGCTATTCAGACAGAAGTGAATTGTACCTGAATCATCAGCTTTACACCCCCAGAGGACAGTAACTTCAGGTGTCTGCATGCTAAGGAGACTGTAGGGTGTGTTTGTATGTACGTGTGTGCTGGAATCATAGCCTTCGCTAAGTCTGTATGTCTCRAACTCTGTRATTGATGTTGTGGTTTTTACTGCTCTTTTGCRTTCATGTSCCTAATAGTCACCCGTCKTCCCTATCCACGGTTAGGAGATGACATTACTCCTGCTCTGACTCCCAGTTATTGTTTCAGTAGCTTATTTACCTATTATACCTGTAMGATTGCTCTAGTTCTRTTCCCCTGAGTWCCCTGCAATCAAATTGTCTGTAGCCATAAACCCATATTTGATATAACATTGCAGTGATGGGATCCCATTGCAGTGATGGGATCAAGTGTGTAAGACTCGAGTCTCCTCATGTGTATTTTAAAGTGGGTGTATCTCTATGAGTGCATAAATAAGCTGCTTTCTGTGTGATAGGATGCATGTGTAGCATACTGTATGCAGAGAAGAGAGTGTGGCCATGGTTACCAAGGTGCTGTTTTCTGACGCAGTGGTGAGGTATGACTCATTCTGCCATCGCAGACCCCCCCTCCCCCCTTCACCTCCAAACCACCAGCCACTGTGATTGTCCCTTCGTCATGTGGACACGAAGAGGGACAGGTCTGGGATTATGAACGGTGGGGAGGGGGGTCATTATTTACAGTCACAGTTGTGTAGAAGGGAGATAATTGTGGTTATGGTTGTTATTTGGGCTCTGTTCTAACTGTGGCTTCTCAGTCAGACAGAAGAAAGAGACACGTCTATTTCATCTTGCCAGGAGCATTTCAATGTCAAACTCTGTCTTTAGAATGAGTATTGTGTTTCTTAGAGAGAGAGAGACGGTGCAAGGGAGGGCTAGCAGAGAGAAAGAAGAGAGGGAGGCAAAGGGGGATGATATGGAAAGAGGGCGGGAGAACAGGGGTCAAGAGAAGGTTAGGCGAGGAATAAGGAGTAGAGAAAGAGATGGATAGMGAGAGGGGCGAGAGAAAAGGGTCAGACAGTGATGATGAGTGATTATTGAATGATCCCTGTGACAGTGATGCTGTTGTAGCAGGGACATCATTGGTCGCCTGCCAGAAGCCCTGACCAATCAGTCAGTCCTGTGGAAGACCAGAAGGATGTTAGGGCGCTGAGTTGATTGCAGAGAGGAGGAGGAGGAGGAGGAGGAGGGGGAGGAGGAGGAGGGGTAAGAAGGTTAAATAAAGGTTCAACAAAACAAACAAACAAGAGGGGAGGGAACCGTGAGGAAATGAATAAAATGGTTTCAATCACTTCACCCTAAATTACCTTGAAAATGGCACATAACCATATTTGCAATGGCCTGTCGTAAGGCTCATCTCTATACCCCACACATACAATTATCTGTAAGGTCCCTCAGTCAAGCAGTGGATTTCAAACACAGATTCAACCACAAAGACCAGGGAGGTTTTCCAATGCCTCACAATGAAGGGAACCTATTGGTAGATGGGTAAAAAAAAAAATGAACAGACATTGAATATCACTTTGAGCATGGTGAAGTTATTAGTAACACTTTGGATGGTTTATCAATGCACTAACAAAAGGATCGGACACTTTTTTTCAACTTTCGCCTAAAATGGAATACACAAATTTAAATGACAGAGTGAAAAGAAGGTAGCCGAGAATACAAATATTCCGAAAGATGCATCCTGTTTGCAATAAGGCACTAAAGTAAAACTGCAAAAGATGTGGCAAAGAAATGAACTTATTGTCGTGAATACAAAGCGCTATGTTTGGAGAGTACCACTCTTCATATTTTCAAGCACGGTGGTGGCAGCATCATGTTATGGGTATACTTGTCATAGGCAAGGCCTAGGGAGTTTTTTTTAGGATAAAAATAAACGGAATAGAGTTTATGACAGGCAAAATCTGAGAGGAAAACCTGGTTCAGTCTGCTTCCCAACAAAAACTGGGGAAACAAATTCACCTTTTAGCAGGACAATAACCTAAAACACATGGCCAAATATACACTGGAGTTGCTTACCAAGACGACATTGAATGTTCCTGAGTGGCCTAGTTGTAGTTTAGACTTAATTCGGCTGGATAATCTATGGCAAGACTTGAAATGTTTCTGTCTAGCAATGATCAACAGCCAACTTGACAGAGCTTGAAGAATATAAAAAAGAATAATGTGCAAATGTTTGTAAAGCTCTTACAGAAAGACTGAAAGCTGTAATAAAAAAATAAAAAAAAGATTTCTAAAAACATGTTTTCACTTTGTCATTATGGGGTATTGTGTGTAGATGGGTGAGAGAAAAAATCTATTTAATAAATGTTTAATTCAGGCTGTAACTAACAAAATAAGTCAAGGGGTATGAATACTTCCGGAAGGCACTGTAGAGTTACTCTAACCATCTTTGAAATCATGCGTTTCCCTCACATTSCTCTGTCCCAGATGTGTGTGGTTTTACTCCTGTCTCGTCTCCCTTCGACAACTCATTACATTTGATTACAAATAGATTGGCCTTGCTAGCTTTTAGGCATCACTGTTAAATCCAGACCAAACCAGGGCCTCCAGATATTCTTGATAATTGTTATGCTGTGTTWAAAAAAAAAWAWGAAGTCTGAGTTTCTTTCTCCGAGGCTAACATTGGATAAGTGTGTCATGTCTTTCATTTGAGTAGATCTGGGTTGGAAGACGGACTTGGGAATGAATTCAATGAAATTTCCTTCCTAATACGAAGTTGCCACAAACCCAGAACTCACAATGAAAAGACACAAGTTATCTTTCAAAAACAGGAAATGACTTATGTCAGGATACAGTACCCTTACATACACAGGCTGCATCCTTACTAGTCTATGCATCCTAGAATTAGACAACGTTGTTTCCTAAGGCCTCACCCACATTGAACAATCACTTCAAAGGGGACAAGAGGGGCTAGGGACTAGGGGGTGAAATGAAACCAGGCCTAAGTATGCTCTTACAGTAAGATCATTGATTTAATTTCCCACAGTGCTCTGCTGTGCTATTGCAGCCTGCTATATACAGTATAGCCACCTCAATATCAGGTCTGTTTACATGGAGCTCAAATGGAGATGTTCTCCTGTGTCTCTGTATCACCTTTGATCAGAGTGGTGACACCAGAGAGCAGAGAGTGGAGGGTTTATAGGGAACTGTGTCAAGCATGTTATGTAAGAATGCAGTACTCACTGAGTASATAGAGTACTCACAGAGTATTGAGCTCTTTGACGTGCCACTGTCAGCCGCAGGACGTTAGCCCTCTGGATGGGTGTGTGTACCATGGAGAGATCGGCTATGAAATAGTGTGTGTTTGTGAGAGGGAGAGGTCAGTGTCTGTGTGATGGAGGTACTGGGCTATGGCTGGAGGTAGGAGGTAGACTGCTAATTGCCTAATACATAGCCTCCTTCTTTAGTTGTAAATTATTCATATTCACCAGTAGACTCATCTACTGTGAGCCATCTTCACTGAGCTGTGTGTGTGTGTGCGTGTGTTCATCTGATTATAACCTGTTGTTGACTGTTTGTTTATAAACAGGTGTTGGCTTGTTGTGCTGCCTGTATTATGTATATGTTTTCAATCCAAAGGGATAAGACACATCTGGTGTATTCTCAGGTATGCACACACGTACACGTACACTTGCACACTTGGCCACAGGTACGCATGCACACACACATGCTTTCACTAGAATTTTGATTGATTTAACTGGAACTATTGTCAGCCAATGGCTTTACCAGAACTCTGTGTGTTCCAGTTAATTGGCCAATAACACACACCCACATGCATACACAGCTAGTAAATGAGACCTCAGCCTCATGTCTTAGGAATGGAAGGTTACACTCTCTCTAACCCATCATGTTTCATCTCTCTGTGTGTGAGAGTCCGTCTGGGCAGTGGTGACGCACTTAGGAGACTGCAGCAGACACACACGCATCACCTCCTTTCACCATCACTTACATCAGCAGAGAGAGGTAAAGAGAGTTTAATTAGCCAGTGATTTAGAGGGGGGCTGAGTCTGACCCTTGAGGGGAACCACTACCTGAAATACACTACAATGATATATTTTGCTTTATAAGGACTGAATGCTAAGTTAAGGCTACCAAGCTTGATACAACTCCAATTAGCACTGACGTGTCAAGTGAGAGGTGTCAGAGCCCTTTAGCCCAACATTGGCAGGAGAATCAAACAGGCTACCCCAAACAAATGCAGAGGGCTTTGAAGCTGCCTCCCGCTGTTCAGAGGTAATTAAAATACTGTATGTAAAAAAATGACAAGGCAAGAAAATAGTACAAAATGAACCTCCATATGGAAAATCAAGAGACACTTTTTGCTGACTGTTAAAAAAATGGGAACATAAGCAACTTAATCTTCCACACAGACCATCCCCTGGCATGGCACAGTGCTATATTAACCAGACCACCCCCTGGCATGGCACAGTGCTATATTAACACAGACCATCCCCTGGCATGGCACAGTGCTATATTAACCAGACCACCCCCTGGCATGGCACAGTGCTATATTTAACACAGACCATCCCCTGGCATGGCACAGTGCTATATTAAACCAGACCACCCTGGCATGGCACAGTGCTATATTAACCAGACCACCCCTGGATGCACCAGTGCTATATTACACAGACCATCCCCTGGCATGGCACAGTGCTATATTAACACAGACCATCCCCTGGCATGGCACAGTGCTATATTAACCAGACCATCCCCTGGCATGGCACAGTGCTATATTAACACAGACCATCCCCTGGCATGGCACAGTGCTATATTAACACAGACCATCCCCTGGCATGGCACAGTGCTATATTGACACAGACCATCCCCTGGCATGGCACAGTGCTATATTAACCAGACCATCCCCTGGCATGGCACAGTGCTATATTAACACACTACCGCTCTGTTAAGAGGGGGGGGGGGGGGGTGTAGCGATGGGTTGAAACTCAGGATACTGAGGACTCTGAGTCAGCTAATATAAATCTCTATAAGTCTGGAACAGTATTGGTACAGGGCAACCCCAAACAGTTTCAGCTGGACTTTCACCTCATCAAAAATTGCCCCAGCAGGAGAAGCTCTCCCTTGAGAAAGCTACCCCCACCCCGAGCCGGTCAGACCAGACCTCTTCATTATATAACCCCACAGACGAGCAACCCCAAGCGGAAAGTCAACCTCCCAGCACAGAGTACTACTCCCTCATTGAAATGAAGGATACATTTACCCAGCTGGAGGTAAGGCAGGTGGAACTGGAACAGCAGGTGATTACACTCCAGTCAGCACAGACCCAGACAACAGTCCAGAACAACAACACCCCCTTAACCAGACCCGGAGAGCTGGAGGTGGAGAGAGACATATCTGCACTCTGGACTATAATGAGACAACATCTCCAGGAGAAGAAGCAAGAGAAGAACAGAACACTGGAGAGGATCAGACTGCTGGAGGAGAGTGTGAGGGGGATGGCATGTGACAGAGAACAACCTACTAGAGAGGTGGCCACCCCTGAGGAGAGCCAGCAGAACAGCCCACCTCAGCTCCCGACAAAAGTCTCGACACCACAGCAGAACAGTCCACCCCTGACCATAGCGTCGAAATCACAGTGGGACAGACAAATGAAGAACCCCAAGCCCCCCCTGTCAGCCACCCTGATAGCCCTCCTGACAACACCCCCACACCCACTGAGGACATACACAAGACACAGATTGTACTCCTTATGGACTCAAATGGGAAATATATACAAGAAAAAAATATGTTTTCCCAAACACAGTGTGTCTAAACTCTGGTGTCCAAACACCCAGCGCGCCCTAGACCTTCTGTCTGAGGACCAACTAGGTTCACCTAGCCACATAATAAAACACACAGACACAAACGACCTGAGCGCACAGCAGGAAAGGGTGGCCACAGCACTGAAGGGAGTGATTGAAAAAGCTTCTTCTACTTTCCCCAATGCACAAGTGGTTATCTCCACCCTGCTACCACGAAAAGACTTCCACCCTGTTACCATACAGCGGGWAAACACAAGTATTTCCCGTGACTGTGCCTCAAAACCAAATGTTTTCCGGGCCCACCACTCCACCCTGGACTTGAACAGCCTCTATGACCAGGTCCACCTATACAAGGCAGCAGTGCCCACTTTCGCCCGGACCCTAAAGGACATCGCTCTCAAACACAGCCCCAACACCTCACACAGGAGCAACAAATCAATAGACACCCTGCCCAGACCAGTAAGACACTCTCCCAGACCTGCGGGACCCCCCCCATGGACCTACACATAGAGGACCCAGGCCGAGAGGACCTACATCCAGACCACAACACCAGCCACACCCCCACCCCAACCAATCAACACCCCCCCAAGTCAACCATGCTGACACCCCATGTAGGCCCCCTCAGATCAGACCTATGCCCCTCCTGCCCACCCCATGCCCCCCATTCTCGCAAAGAGGTCCTCAACATGGAAGTCACACATACGCCCAGGCCGTGAGCGGGTAAACAGGCCCAACCCCCACTCTTACACTAGCCAAAGCCAATGGCATGTACCAGATGCTCAGCAGGCTCTGCTCACACTTACTGGCCTGATGCCAAACCACACAACCAACAACATCGGACACTTTATGGAACAGAAACCCTTCACTATCTCATCCTGGAATATCCAAGGCCTGAGGTCATCTGCCTTTGGCCTAAAGAGCAGGAACCTGGACTTCATCAAAGAAATCGGAAATACAGACATTGTCATCCTACAAGAAACATGGTATAGAGGAGACGGACCCACTGGCTATGCTAATTTGGTATAGAGCAGACCTAACTCGCTCTATTAAATTAATCAAAACAGGAATATTTTACATTTGGCTAGAAATTCAAAAGGAAATATCAAGGCACAAGGCGAGACCCAGATGCAGATGGTTGGAGTCTTACAATGTTTATTAATCCAAAGTGGTAGGCAAGAGAATGGTTGTGGACAGGCAAAAAGGTCATAACCAGATCAGAGTCCAGGAGGTACAGAGTGGCAGACAGGCTTGTGGTCAAGGCAGGGAGAATGGTCAGGCAGGCAGGTACAGAGTCCAGAAACATGCAAGGGTCAAAACCGGGAGGACTAGAAAAAGTAGAATGCAAAAAGCAGGAGAATGGGAAAAATGCTGGTTGACTTGGAAACATACAAGACGAACTGGCAAAGAGAGACAGGAAATACAGGGATAAATACACTGGGGAAAACAAGCGACACCTGGAGGGGGTGGAGACAATAACGAGGACAGGTGAAACAGATCAGGGTGTGACAGGAAATGATCTTAACATCCTCCTGTGTGCTCTCTTTATTTTACCTTTATATAACTAGGCAAATCAGTTAAGAACAAATTCTTATTTATAATGACAGCCTAGGAACAGTGGGTTAACTGCCTTGTTCAGGGGCAGAACGACAGATTTTTACCTTGTCGGTTCAGGGATTCGATCTTGCAACCTTTCGGWTACTAGTCTAACGCGTTAACCACAAGGCTACCCTGCCGCCCCTATATCTATCTATATCCCCTCACTAGAATCCCCATACTTTAATGAAGACAGCTTCTCCATCCTGGAGGGGGAAATCAATCACTTCCAGGCCCAGGGACATGTACTAGTCTGTGATGACCTAAATGACAGAACTGGACCAGAACCTGACATCCTCAGCACACATGGGGACAAACACCTGCCTGGAGGTGACAGCATTCCCTCCCCCATATGCCCCCCTAGGCACAACTATGACAACATAACCAACAAAACAGGTCACAACTCCTGCATCTCTGTCGCATGCTGGGTATGTACATAGTCAATGGTAGCCTTCGAGGGGACTCCTATGGTAGGTACACCTATAGCTCATCTCTTGGCAGTAGTACTGAAGACTACTTTATTATTGACCTCGAGTCTCTCAGAGCATTCACAGTCAGTCCACTGACACCCCTATCCGATCACAGCAAAATCACAGTCTACTTGAACAGAGCAATACTCAATCATGAGGCATCAAAGCCAAAGGAACTGAGTAATATTAAGAAATACTACAGATGGAAGGAATTTTGTGTGGAAACCTACCAAAAAGCAATTAGGCAACAACAAATTCAATCCCTTTTAGACAACTTCCTGGACAAAACGTTCCACTGTAATAGCGAAGGTGTAAACTTGGCAGTAGAAAATCTAAACGGTATATTTGACCTTTCAGCTTCCCTATCAAATCAAAAAAATTCAAACAGAAAACAAAAGAAAATTAACAACAATGACAAATGGTTTGATGAACAATGCAAAAACCTAAGAAAGAAATTGAGGAACCTGTCCAACCAAAAACATAAAGTCCCAGAAAACCTTAGTCTACGCCTTCACTATGGTGAATCACGAAAACAATACAGAAATACACTACGGAAAAAGAAGGAACAGCATGTCAGAAATCATCTCAATGTAATTGAAGACCACATATTCACCCTGCACAGGCTAATTGACAAACAAACAAACCAAAACAAAAGCAAAGCCTTCTCATGCTTTGTTGATAAAAAAAAAAGCCTTTGACTCAACTTGGCATGAGTGTCTGCTATATAAATGAATGGATAGTGGTGTTGGGGGAAAAACACATGGCATTATAAAATCCATGTACACAAACAACAAGTCAAGTCAACAAATAAAAATTGGTAAAAAACACACACATTTCTTCCCACAGGGCCGTGGAGTGAGACAGGAATGCAGCTTAAGCCCCAACCTCCTCAACATATATATTAACGAATTGGCGAGGGCACTAGAACAGTCTGCAGCACCCGGGCTCACCCTACTAGAATCTGAAGTCAAATGTCTACTCTTTGCTGATGTCACCCACCAAGGAGGGCCTACAGCAGCAACTAGATCTTCTGCACAGATTCTGCCAGACCTGGGCCCTGACAGTAAATCTCAGTAAGACCAAAAAAATGGTGTTCCAAAAAAGGTCCAGTCGCCAGGACCACAAATACAATTTCCATCTAGACACCGTTGCCCTAGAGCACACAAAAAACTATACATACCTTGGCCTAAACATCAGCGCCACAGGTAACTTCCACAAAGCTGTGAACGATCTGAGAGACAAGGCAAGAAGGGCCTTCTATGCCTTCAAAAGGAGCATAAAATTCGACTTACCAATTAGGATCTGGCTAAAAATACTTGAATCAGTTATAGAACCCATTGCCCTTTATGGTTGTGAGGTTTGGGGTCTGCTCACCAACCAAGAATTCACAAATGGGACAAACACCARATTGAGACACTGCATGCAGAATTCTGCAAAAATATCCCCTGTACAACGTAGAACACCAAATAATGTATGCAGAGCAGAATTAGGCCGATACCCGCTAATTATCAAAATCCAGAAAAGAGCCGTTAAGTTCTACAACCACCTAAAAGGAAGCGATTCCCAAMCCTTCCATAACAAAGCCATCACCTACAGAGAGAAGACAGACTATGTGCACACAGTCCACAAAATGAGGTGGAAACTGAGCTGCACTTTCTAACCTCCTGCCAAATGTATGACCGTATTCGAGATACATATTTCCCACAGATTCACAAAGAATTCGAAAACAAACCTGATTTTGATAAACTCCCATACCTACTGGGTGAAATACCACAGTGTGCCATCACAGCATCAAGATTTGTGACCTGTTGCCACAAGAAAAGGGCAACTAGTGAAGAACAAACACCATTGTAAATACAATCCATATTTATGTTTATTTATTTTCCCTTTTGTACTTTAACGATTTGCACATTGTTACAACACTGTATATAGACATAATATGACATTTGAAATGTCTTTATTATTTTGGAACTTCTGTGAGTGTAATGTTTACTGTTMATTTTTTTATTGTTGATTTCTCTTTTGTTTATTATCTACTTCACTTGCTTTGACAATATGTTTCCCATGCCAATAAGGCAGCTTGAATTGAATTTAATTTAATTGAGAGGAAGTGTGTGAGAGAGCAYGAGAACGGGATATAGAAATATATATAGAAACCAGCACCTGTCAGCCATGATGTACAGTTGAAGTCGGAAGTTTACATACACTTAGGTTGGAGTCATTAAAACTTGTTTTTCAACCACTCCACAAATTWYTTGTTAACAAATTATCATTTTGGCAAGTCGGTAAAAACATCTACTTTCTGCATGACACAAGTCATTTTTCCAACAATTGTTTACAGACAGATTATTTCACTTATAATTCACTGAATCACAATTCCAGTGGGTCAGAAGTTTACATACACTAAATTGACAGTGCTTTTAAACAGCTTGGAAAATTCCAGAAAATGATGTCCTGGCTTTAGAAGCTTCTGATAGGCTAATTCACATCATTTGAGTCAATTGGAGGTGTACCTGTGGATGTATTTCAACAAGCCACCGTTCACTTCGTGCCTCTTTGCTGACATCATGGGAAATCTAAAGAAAATCAGCGAAGACCTCCAATTGTAGACCTCCACAAGTCTGGTCTCACTTGGGGGCAATTTCCACAAAGCCTGAAGGTACCACGTTCATCTGTACAAACAATAGTACGCAAGTACTACCCATGGGACCACTCAGGAAGGAGCGCGTTCTGTCTCCTAAGATGAACGTCATTTGGTGCGAAAGTGCAAGTCATCCACACACGCTGGACCTTGTGAAAGATGCTGGAGGAAACAGGTCAAAGTATCTATACCACAGTAATAACGAGTCCTATATCGACATAACTGAAAGGCAGCTCAGTTACGGAGAAAGCCACTGCTCCACGCCATAGCCAGACTACCGGTTTGCACCTGCACCATGGGGAACAGATTGTACTTTTTGGAGAAATTGTCCTCTGTCTTGATTAAATAAAAATAACTGTTTGGCCAAATGACCATCGTTATGTTTGGAAGGAGGCGGACAAGGCTCGCACCGAAGACACCTTCCTAAAGTGAGCCGGGGTGGCGGGCATCTCATGTTGAGGGTGCTTTGCTGCAGAGGGACTGGTGCACTTCACACAATAGATGACATCAATGAGGACAGAATTATGTGGATATCATAAGAACATCTCAAAGACATCAGTCAGGAAGTTAAGCTTGGTTCGCAAACGGGTCTCCAAATACAAATACCCCAAGCATTACTTCCAAAGTTGTGGCAAAATGGCTTAAGGACAACGAAGTCAAGGTGTTGGAGTGGCCCATCACAAAGCTGACCTCAATCCCATAGAGAAATTTGGTGGGCAGAAACTGAAAAAGCGTGGTGCGGAAGCAAGGAGGCAATGCAATTGTTGAATGTATGGTTATTTTGACCCTTGGTTATTGTTGTAACTGTTGTCCCGTTGACAATTTTGATTTTCATTTTTAATTTATATTTCAATATTGTAAATATCCAAAATAAGCTTTGCAAATTCACATTGTTACGTTCATGCCATTAAAAGGCAATTGATATTGAATTTAAGGAGAGGGGTGAGAGGAGGGACGGAATAGAAGAGGAGAGAGGGGAGGAAGGGGAAGATTAGAGAGAGGAATAGAAAGAGAGGAAAAAAGAACGAGAGAAGGAAGCGAGAAGAGCGGGGAGGCCGACCGTGAACAGAGACAGAGAGAGAAGGAGAAAGAAGGCGACGAAGAGGAAGAAGGAGGAGAAGACAGAGGAGAAGAGGGAGAGGAGGCGAATAGAGAGAAAGAAGAGTGAGAGAGGAGGAAGAGCAGAGAGAGAAGAGAAGAGAGACGGAGGAAGAGGAGAGGAGGGGAGAAGAGAAAAGGAGGATGCGAAGAGAGGATGAGAGAGGAGGAGAGGGGAGAGAGAGGAAGAGGGAGGGAAGAGGGCAGAGGAGGAGAGGGAGGGGAGAAGAGAGACTGGGGAGAGAGGGAGAGAGGGAGAAGGAAGAGGAGCGAAAGGGAAATAGAGAGAAGGGGAAATAGAAGAGAGAGAGAGAGAGAAATGGAATAGAGAGAGGCGAATAGAGAGAGAGAAGAGAAGAGAGGAAAGTGTGAGAGAGGGAATAGGAAGTGTGTGTGTGGTGTGTGGTGTGTGTGTGTGTGTGTGTTGTGAGAGAGGAGGAAGTGTTGTCTGCTCTCTCTCTCTCGCTCTCTCTTCTCTCTCTCCTCTGTTCTCTCTCTCCTACGCTGTCTCTGTCTGTCTCTCTCTCTGACTCTCTCTCCCTCTCTCTCCCTCTCTGCTCTCTGTCTGTCCTACGCTGTTCTCTGAGTTTTTTCCTTGTAGCTATAATCTCTTTAACATGGAAAGCAGTCTAGCCTCATATATTGCATAAAGCAATGGACTCAAGTCTATCAAAAGATAAATATTCTTTCTTCGCTGACTCAGCATTATTTTAGATGATTCTAAAGAGACATATTAGCTCCATAGAGAGTGTATTGAGGTGTTTTGAGTTCCTCTAGTTTCTCTGACTGTTCCTCTGTTTCCCACTAGATGGCTCTGTAATAGAACAGATAACACTACTTTGGAATAGTTCGCCTTGAACAGCCTTTGCTTTGGTCTGAGGACAGCAGTCTCAGGTGGTGGGACTGTGTGGGGGCAAGAACGAGTGTGTGTGTGGAAGTCTTTGGGGGGGGAGAGTGTCTCTGTGGCGACCACAGGTGAGATCAAACCGGGGGGGGGGAAGGCAGCAGGTGGAGGGGGCTGAGGCTTTGGGGTTGGGGTAAGAGGCTCAAAGCCTAGACAAGCAATGAGGTGGGGGTTGAACCACAGCTGCCTCTCAGCTTTCAAACACCAGGAGGTATACTACGAAGCAGAGTTAATGAGTTAGGAAGTACTGCTACCACTTTGTAGGCCAATACAGACCTCTGTATGACAGGAGTTTGCAAACTAAGCTGTTTACAGAGGTAGTAATTCTCTCTCTCTCTCACACTCTATCTATCTTTATCTCTCCTTTCCCCCATCCCTCTCTCTCTAGATGACATATGTGACCTGAAGGTGGAGAGGCCTGGCATTGTGGACAAGCTGACGGCCAAAGAGAGAGAGTCCCTGGAGGAGAACGATGAGAAGGAGGAGAAAGAGAAGGAGGTGGAGTTGGGGAACGGAGAGAAGGGCCAGCAGGAGGAGCAGGGAGAGGAGAAGGAGGTGAAAGTGGAGGAGGAGGAGGAGGAGGAGGAGGTGGAAGGAGGAATGTTAGAGGAGGAGGACTTGGAGGAGTTGAGGTCCCAGGTGTTGCAGCTGGTGTTGGAGCTGGAGGAGGCCAGGGAGGTGTCTCAACAACATGAAGAGAGCTTCATGGAGCTCCAGGGTGAGTTGCTGTTTGTGAGAGTGAGTGTGTGTGTGAGTGAAGAGTTTGTGTCTGAGTGTGAGTGTGACTGTATTTGTCTTAGTGTGTGGAATTGTGTGTGTCTGAGTGAGTGAGTGTGAGTGTATGTGTGCCTGTGTGTGTGAGACTGTGTGTGACAGCTGTAGCCATGATTGCATGCTGGGTGTTTAGTTCATTGTGACATCACAGCTGGGTCGTGAGRGGGTTGGGAGGTCCTACTGCTCAGCTGTCATGSTTCTTGTGCCAGTTGTCCCTGACCCCTGACCCCCCATGGTCCATTCTGCTGACTCACATGCGTACTCACTTTGTTCCTCCTCTCCTCCCCCTTTCTCTCCCTCCTCTTGTACATTTCCTCCTCTCATATCCCCCTTCTTCTCTTCCTCCCCTCTCTCCCTCTTTCCTCTGTTCCCAGGTCTGTTGGAAGACGAGCGTCTGGCTAGTGCTCACCAGGCAGAGAGCTTTACCAGACAGATCCAGAGACTGCAAGGTAGACASGCACGCAAGCGTGTATGCGCACACACAAACATGCACCCAAGTGCACACACCATTATACACAACCTTTCCTCTCTCCACTTCTGATAAATGAACACAGTACCATTATCTTCCCCTACTGTCTCATGAAATAGTGTATTGGCTGAGGAAAAGTTAACAATAAACATAACTTTTATAGATGAACTCCCCACTAATATGTCTCCTAGCAGGGTCTCATGATAGTGGAGAGAGGACAACTTTAAGAGATACATGGATTGGACACAATATCCTTCTCTCTCTCTTTCTATTTGTACTGTCCCCATCACTTGACAATGCTATAGGGTTTAAACAAAAGTTTTATAATAAATTGTTCCAAGTAGAGTCAATATAAAAAGCACAATAGGGTTTCAATACACATAGCTGAATATGACAGTATATCTATTCTCTTATGACTTAGTCCCACCATAGTTATATGGTCTAATTATCTAAAATGACAGGCTCATCTATCTTATCTTATCTTAGACTGTATTCATAGAATTTGTCTGCTTGGGAAGAGGTCTGGTATAGCTCCATGATTGGCTGAAATCTCAATGGTGCTCAACCATTGAGCACCATTGAGGAGACTTGAGACTTGGTGGCCACCGTATGAATGACGTCACGTGACCAGAGAGACACCAGACCATAGAAATCCATATATTTCATTCTGTGCACCAGACATCATTAGTTACAGGAAGGACAGTGGCTCCAGACGACATAGAGGCCTTGTCATGATGTCACTTCMTTGGGAGAAGATGCTCAGTCTCCAGGCTCAGCATTTGGATAAACATGGGGTTATGTAGGTGACTGAGTGGAAGGGTGTGTGGGGGTGAGAGGGAGCACAGCACTCCCTCCTTATTCCTCTCTCACTCCCCCCTTGCAGTGACACTCACCACATGACTCCTATTGGAATGCAGGGGACTCTCTGGAGGAGGAGAAAAGAGATGAGCTGGGGGAGGGCAGGAGGAGCTGAGGTCTGCCCAGGAGGAGGTGCTGGTTCTTGA
>NW_019957564.1:123561-138539 GCF_002910315.2 Salvelinus sp. IW2-2015
CGGGAATTTTTGCAGGGGAACTAGGGGGGGTGAAAGGGATGGGGGCCAGGCCGAGGGTAGGCGGGGTAAGTTGTTCTTTTAGGCTCATTTGGCTTTTGTTACTTTTTGCTGTTGTTACGCACAAACGGGCCGCAGTGTTTTCCATCCACAGTGAGGGGACCAAGGGAGCAGGAGAACGGAGGAGAAAACTCTCATACATCTTGGTGAGGCTCCACGTAAAAAACGGCAAACACCTAAAAAGGCAGAATTTTAGCCATGTTGGGGGAGCGTCAGAGAGAGGCCCACCGTGATTGGCTGAATTACTGTAAACATTAAGGCAGAAGGGGATTGATGTTCCCGGTAAGGAAAGTTCTCAAGAGGAGAATGTGAACGTATTGTACAACCGTGTGAGTGCTCAAGAATTGCCCTCTTGCTCTGGTGGGAGCCCAGACGCCTTTTGTCCCTAACCCAGACAAGCCTATGTCCAGTACAATACTATTACTGTACCTCACACTATAACTAAGTAAGTAAGTAGCTTTGTCTGAGCCAGAAATGGCCCAGACTGTACTTCTTCGTAATGTTGTGGTCCAAGAAGTAATCTAGGTGGTGTGGTTCCTCTGTGCACTGTGTGTGTAAGAAGAGCTGGTCTGCAGACACTGCCATATTAGCCATGGCCTCTTTGAGCTCTGGCCATGTCTGTGTAAACCCATCAGTCTCTCTTCACTTTTAAAGTCAAGTATGTGCGTGTGTGTGTGTGTGTGATTAATGAGGAGAGGTGAGGCGACAGGGTTCTACTTTAGAGATAGAAAGCCCGACCAGAGCCAATGCCCTTGTCCCTCTCCTCTGCCTTCTCCCTCTTCACTCTCCTCCCCATATCCCTGGCTCATTCTGCTCTCGTGTCTGCTCTTTTGCAGCCAGGACATGTTTACTAGAGTGTTACCAGACCTTTCCTGAAACAAAAGGTCCTTGACAGAGTACAAGTCAACATTGCTTTGTCTTTTCTGAATTCAAAGATTGACATGAACTTTCTCCCTCTTCTCCTCTTCTCCCTCCTTCTCTCCTCTTCCTGCAGCAGGCGGGGGAGGAGGCAGCAGCGGAGAGGGAGAACGACATCGCCTCCCTGCAGGAGGAGCTGTGTCGTCTGAGGGCCGAGCTGCAGCGTCTCCGCWCCACGGCCCAAGAGTACGAGCTGGAGATCACCACCCTGCGGGCCGAAATCAGTATGAAGAGCATGAGGAGGGAGGGAGAGACTGACGGTACTATCATACTATATACTGCACTAACCCTGCATCTAACCCAAACTACTAACCACTACAACACCACACAAGCTGCAACACTGCTTAAACCCCTTGCACAAACTCAAAACACAACCATTCCACACACCCATTCCCTGCCCAACCAGTACACCACTCCATACATAACACTGAAGCAATGGAAACCAATCAGTGGTGAGGAAAATCCCAGTCAGTATACCCAATAATACGGCACAGTATTATGATCCAGTTAAAACTGTAGGCCGGATCCAATAGAAGACTCAACAGGTCCAGTTGGCAGAGAGGCCTTCTTAGCAGCAGAGAATTGTGGGTAAATACGAGAGAGTCTGGGACTCATCATCGTAACTCCAGGGTTGCCAGATTTGGCTTTAGCCGTCTCCATTAAAACACACTTCGGCAATGTTTAGAGGATTTATGAGTGTTATTGATCGCAGGCTTATGGTTACTGGTGAAGTCACGCATGGAGAGTTCAAGGTGTCACCACTATACTGTTAGGATAATATGGTAATGACACAGCACCACTGTGTGTACTCAAACAAGAGGGAGGAAAGCCAACAGCCTCTGTTTAAGTTTGATGGGTTGATTCTCTCGTGGTTCCGCTAGTCCGTAACGATCTGGGTAGATCCCCTTTCAGTTTTAATGCCCCCCATTGTTGGATAGGATGCAGAACTCCTTGCCTCTTGATTCACTGGTGCCGCCAGGGTAGTTTATGGCTCTAGTATTAGATGTGTTGAATGAGAGTTGCAGTTGTTTTGAGTGAATGAAGAGATGGTTGTAATGTTGAAAGTTGTAATTTGTAGTTTTTGTAAAAGTTTAAAAAATAATCTTTGTTAGAGTGATCATTTCTCTATTGTTGTATTGTTGTGCTGAAAATGAGACGCTGGTCTCGATAAGTTTCCCCAGACGAAATAAAATATACCAATAAAAATAAAAATAAATTATACCTGATGAGTAACAAACTGTTTCGGAGAAAATGAGGATCACAATCTGTCTTGGCATCTGTAGGGATGATTCAGACTGAAAACTGATTCCTCCTTCAAACACTCAAGTCCAGAAAGCAGGCGAAAGCTTTTAAAAGTTTTACTGTGTTCTCTGTCTCGATGTGCTCATTTGTTACAGCTGCTACTCCTTTATTTGATTGAATGCTAATTAAGTAGAAAAACAACTCTGCCCTACACAAAACCAACCCAATAGTAGATATAAATGAGTTAAAGTCCCATATTTTTCCAGAGCTGCTTTTTTCAATTGGTTATTTTCAGAGGAGAGCCTGGGCGGTCTGGGTGGTGTGTGTATACGCAGGCGGGCAGACAGGCAGACAGGCAGACAGACAGACAGACAGACAGACAGACAGACAGACAGACAGACAGACAGACAGACAGACAGACAGACAGACAGACAGACAGACAGACAGACAGACAGACAGACAGACAGACAGACAGACAGACAGACAGACAGACAGTGTTGTAAACCTCTCTTCTGGTGGTTTCTTCTCTCCCTACTTTATGTATTCAGTATAATGACGACATAACATATTCTCTAGCAGAATGAGTAACACAGGGTTACTTGATCAAAGGCTGTCTCTCTCTGTGTGTGACCTGTATTATATTGGCAGTTCACAGTACTCTATCCTCGTGCATCTCCAGTCTGTGCATGACTTTCATTAGCCTGTCTAATAGCAGGGCTAATGCCAGAGAGAGAAAGAGAGAAGAAAAGAGAGGAAGGAAAGAAGAGGGGGAGGGGGAGAAGGTGGTATTGAGACAGAATTAGGACAATGAAAGTAAAGGAAAGCAGGGATTCAGAAAGGGTAAAGCAGTAAAGACGATTCAGCGCAAGATACAGTGGTAGGTCTAAGTGTACTGTACCTCACCCAGTCACATAAACACATTAGGCTGTTCTCATGGCCATAAATCAGGATCTTGAACAAGAAGTGGCAACCTCTCTCATAGCCACCCACACATACACACTTTCAGGTATACACACACGTACACACGTTTAGGTATACACACATAAACACACGCTGCCCAGCAACATTACAAACAACATTCCTAATTATAACACCTGTAAGAGGAGCTCTTTSGCGCCATAGCGCTGTCATGTCTAAAGGTAAGCTTATACTTGCTTATTTCCAGACTTTATACTCAACTCTCCCACACTCATTGACCACCCTCATCCAGGGGAGGATTGAGCCTCTCAGCCAACGCCAGGGTGTCGTTAACAGTATACTGTAGCGTCCTCCATTGTCCCTGTTTCATACCGGTCTCCATCTAGTCAACCTCTGCTCGCCTTCCTCGCCATATCACACCCTTTCCTGTGGAACCTGTTACCATGACTACGTATTGTTAACATGGTTCAGTGCGTCAACTTTCCCACCCCAACACACACCCAAGACAAAACAGCACACACTCATGTGACCCTGTGTACGCGTGTGTGTGTTCCAGGTGAGGTAAGCCAGCTGACGGCGGAGTGTCATACCATTTCAGAYGAGTGTCAGGCCCTGAAGGACGAAAACAAACAGCTGAGCCACAAACTGCAGCAGCTGCAGCAGCAGCGAGCCGGGTGAGTGGCCGAGCCGCCAGTCGATCAAGCTGCCGACCAATCAGTCACAGCCTCTCTATGTCTGGAGACCCTCACATTGCTCTACAAACCTACCGTCTGTTTATTGTCTGCAGATCATCTATCATAACTTTTTGTCTGGGGTCTGATGTGTCAGTAACAAGCTGTCAGTCCACAGATAAGACAAGATCACACAGGTAAACGTAAGAGTCTTTTTATAGCCTTCTGTATGGTTAAAGCCTTTGTCTCTTCCATCTCTCTCTGTGTCCCCAAGAAATGTCTTCCTTGGTCGTCTGTGTGTGTCTGGATGTGTGAGAGTGTGATCTCGTTCCTACAGTACACACCCTGTAACATAACTAGGAGACCTATGTGTGTATTTGTGTATGTGTGTGTGTGTGTGTGTCTGTGAGCGTGCATGTGTTACAGGTCCCAGTTTTGGGACTGGTGCAGCAGATAATAGTTCCTTTACAGGAACTAACGTCCTGCGGCTGATAGTGGCACGTCAAAGAGCTCAATACTCTGGTAGTACTCTATGTACTCAGTGAGTACTGCATTCTTACATAACATGCTTGACACAGTTCCCTATAAACCCTCCACTCTCTGCTCTCTGGTGTCACCACTCTGATCAAAGGTGATACAGAGACACAGGAGAACATCTCCATTTGAGCTCCATGTAAACAGACCTGATATTGAGGTGGCTATACTGTATATAGCAGGCTGCAATAGCACAGCAGAGCACTGTGGGAAATTAAATCAATGATCTTACTGTAAGAGCATACTTAGGCCTGGTTTCATTTCATCCCCTAGACCCTAGCCCCTCTTGTCCCCTTTGAAGTGATTGTTTAATGTGGGTGAGGCCTTAGGAAACGACGTTGTCTAATTCTAGGATGCATAGACTAGTAAGGATGCAGCCTGTGTATGTAAGGGTTCTGTATCCTGACATAAGTCATTTCCTGTTTTTGAAAGATAATTTGTGTCTTTTCATTGTGAGTTCTGGGTTTGTGGCAACTTCGTATTAGGAAGGAAATTTCATTGAATTCATTCTCAAGTCCGTCTTCCAACCCAGATCTACTCAAATGAAATACACGACACACTTATCCAATGTTAGCTCCGGAGAAAGAATCTCAGACTTATTGGCAGAAGTAGTGACTCATGTTTTCCCAGAATGAAAGAGAGCTGTGGTTGGTCCTTCACGGTATTGCACTGTAATACATCACACTGAATACAGTAGTTACTTCAATGCACTCTAGTCTTGTACACTGATAGTGCTCATCAATTTTTAAGCTTCAATTATTTATGTTCACTCTACCGATTCACAGAATGTATGGGTGTGTTTTAGCAAAGTACTCTGTAGTGTAATGGGGTGATCTGACCATATAAGCTGTTATGTCATGAATGTTTAAACTCTGGGAGAGTTGTGGTTGGCCCAGGGGACAGAGTTAAATCTGTTTAAACTCTGTGAGAGTTATTGTTGGCCCACAATATAATTTTCTCCCACTGAATAAATGTTGCTGAGAGGTAATGAGGTGAGTACTGCACTGCGGATTTCAACAACACCACAGCAAAGGCACACGCACGCACGCACCCGCGCGCACACACACACACAGATGAATGATGCTTATAAATTGCTAACACATTGAATGATCTCTCTGGATGACAGCTCCAATGATGTCTACCTGGCCTTGAGAGGGGAGGGGGACGAAGACCAGAAGGATGAGGGTGTTGGGCAGGATGAGGAATCAGTGAAAGCTGGAGGCTACATGACCCTGTCCCAGACCCACGGTGKGCAGACCCAGACTGGGCAAGGTGGGCGCTTGGTGGATGCATCCATCCAGAAGAACATCTCGTTTGATGGCAAGCCCATCACCAATTGGAACGGGGGACCCACTGAAGTCTTCTCCCTACGAGACCAACTCAAACTGGCTGAGGAGAGGGCCTCGCAAGTACAGAGACAAGTATGGACACAGACACATACAAGTCTTATAAAACAGAGTAAGCCAATGTGATAATGAAAATGCTGTCTCTTTCTCTCTCTCTCTCTCTCTCTCTCTCTCTCTCTCTCTTTCTCCTCCTCCTCTATCTCTCTCTCCTCTCTCTCTCTCTCTTCTCTCGCTCTCTCTCTCTCTCTCTCTCTCTCTCTCTCTCTCCCTCCCTCCCAGTGTGAAGGGTTGAAGGGGGAGCTTACGGAACTTCAGGGGCTGTTTGACTGCAGCCAGAAGGAGAGGGTTGAGCTGGAGCAGGAACTGCATCACTGCAGGGTGGAGCTAGAGAGGCTGGGCGGCAGGAAGTCACAGGTGAGAGGTCAGCGGTTGGAGGGAGGTAACTTTGGTAACGATGGCCTCTTCTGTGTATGAGTTGGTGAAAACAAGTGTTCCTATAAGGGGACAATCACTACACATGTGTTATAAGAAGGGTTATGGTGGTGAAGGAGCTAGTTATGAGGTAAGTAGAAGGGAACGAGAAGACAACTATACACAAACACACCTGTATTTACAGTACACTTGAGTAACTGTGCACTAACTAACCCATTGTCCTCAAGCATCAAGTCTGTCTGTCTGCCTGTATTGTGTGCATGTGGGTCAGTAACAACAGCTCAGTCAAACAGCTATGTCTCATGGAATCGTGACTTGTCTCTCGTCCTCTTTCTACCTCCAGTCCTCTCTCTGCCTCCAGTGGTGTAGTCAGTTATTTTTGTGTCCTCGACTTTGGTCCCTGGCTTCTTCTGCCCTCAACATGCATTGCTTCAATGGCGGTGTGTTTCTGCGTCCTGTCGCCCTGTCCAGTGTCTGTCCCCGTGTCCACCTAAACAATCCAGTTCCTATCCTCTTTCTCTTCCTCTTCCTTTCTGATGCCATCAAAACCAGGAAGTGCTGAATCAGAGTTTTGTTGAAAACTGAATAACAAAAAGGACAAATCAACCCACATGTTATTATAGTGTACAAATGTGCGCTTATAAGCAAGCCACTCTACCCTTGATGATTTGATTGGGTGTACGTGGTCTCCTTATCAAGGATTTGGACATAGACCATCCAGCCTGAATACCACAGCAGTTCATGTCACTCACCTGTCCTCCATAGTTGTAGTTTCTCTTGTGACGAAACCCCCCCACCCACACTGCTGGGCTGCCTACAACTCCCAGGGTTCTCTCTGTCTGAGTGACCGTTTGAGTGACAGGCAGCACTTTTCAGTGTTGGCAGAGATCTTTAAATGACAAGATGGAACCATTACACAAGTTGTTCATCTGGTCTTTAACCATCTTTGATGTGCTCTAATGCCATGCTCTTTCTGTTTCTCCCCCTCCCTTCATCGTTGCCATGGCTGTGTTTTGTTGAAAACTCATATTTCTAAACGTATTCACATTCATATTGTCAAATCTGTCTACCATAACCACCCTTCAAAACGTTGCGCAATATGGTTTTTATTATCAATCTGCCTGTCTCTTTATTTCTTTCGTTCTCCCTCTCTGTCACTCACCCTCTCTGTCCTTGTCTATTGGTCTCTCTACCTGTCTATCTGCCTGTCATCTCATTTATCTACCTCTCAATCACCTCATGATGTTTTATTTACATATCTGTTGTCTCTTCATCTATCTCTCCATATGTAATTCTTTCACTTTTGTCTCCCTTTATTATGATTTGTGATTTCTCTCACCACCTCCCTCCTCCTCTCTCATGCCCACATGATCCCTTGTTTTCTCCCCAGAACTGCACTCCTCCGTCTGAGCCCCCTGTTCTCTCCATCCCCTTCATAGGAATGATTGTAATAATGGCCCTGATATGGTGCTGGTGGGAGGAGCTGGCGTCCTAGAGGGGACCAGGTATGGGCATGCCCTTTCTTTATCTAGAAGAATCAAATATAGTMAACTCTTATTCCCTCTAAGAGAGGCTGAATATCTGTTGTAGATGCAGATTGTTCAGCCTCTGGCTGTGGSTGTGCCTGAATRTAGAATACTGCACACACAGAAATACTGTAGATAGCGAATGTATAGGGCCAGTACATATGGTTCCTGTTAGTAGTTAAATGTTATTAGAGTTCGTAGTTCAAAGTTCTGACAGTGATCTGATCTGTTGTGGAAGGGTACCTTATTCCACTGACATAAAGACTCGGATTCAAGCATAAGCGTGTGCTGGAAAGACCAGCTATTACAGTGGAGTAGACCCATGTCTTACAATGTAAGTTGTCCCTCTAAGAATCACGTTTCCCTTGATCTGTCAATCAAACTAAAGCTGTTTTAGGAACGCAATCTCTATGGTGAACAATAAACATCCAAAGCCACTTGAACACCAAATGGGCTAGAACCAAAACGTTAATAGAGGGTGGCGAAAAGACTTTACGGATATCAGCGACTTGGCTCCCGTTGGGTTAAACTGGCTGAAAATGTACCGTGTGGTCTGTTTTGTTCCTCTGAAGGTGGGCCGTCAACCTTAGAGTTAGCGGAGTCACTGAGGCAGACAGTCCAATAACTCAGTTTCACCCAGCAGTCTCCAAATGCACCATTCACTGTGTTTACTATGACTCTACTGAATGGAATGGCTCCGATTGTAAGAATACTAAGAACTTGGCTTGGAACAGCCAAGCAGCCGCCACACTTGAAAAGCTGTGAGTAAGAGAGAAATGAAAAGGAGAGAGAAGAAAGAGACTTTCACACTTGCTTGCCTGTTCCTCTGATGTTTTCGTCCGAGAAAGGTGGCTTTTTTTTGAGTGGTCCGTCACACTTAGCCGAGAGAAACACAGTGACACGCGGCTCCTTTCATGTCTCCATTGGGACTGTGCCGAGATTACCGCTAGAGCCAAGATGGATGACACAGCGCTAATGTCAACACCCACCGCTCCTGCCTGACCTCCACAGGTGGGACAGCAGCCAGGAAGCCAGGGAACTGAGGTTTAGAAAAACCTTCTCTCCCTCCAACCTCCAGCCAGCTGAATGCTGTGTTGTGGTCAGCCTGCAGTGAGGCATAGCCCTTTCTGCACCTCTCTCTCTTGTATGGCCCCTGACAGATTTAGCCGACAGGGGTCTTGGGACATTTAGAATGAGGTTTGGCTATTTACCTTGGGACATTTAGAATGAGGTTTGGCAATTTACCTTGGGATATTTAGAATGAGGTTTGGCTATTTACCTTGTGACATTTARAATGAGGTATGGCTATTTACCTTGGGACATTTAGAATGAGGTATGGCTATTTACCTTGGGACATTTAGAATGAGGTATGGCTCTTTACCTTGGGACATTTAGCCTGAGTTGGAGTGTTTGTCTTTTATTGTAGTGAGTGAGGGTTCAGAAGCTTTAATGAGAGTGTCAGGCGTCCATTTTAGGATGACATGGCCACAAGTTGTGTGTGTGTGTATATGTGTGTGTGTGTGTGTCGGCGAGAAGCTGTCAGTACACTACACCACACTCAGGGGGGATCCTCTTACTGGGCTCCAGGGTGACATCACTGCTAAAACTTCTCTCTCTCTCTCTCTCTCTCTCTCTCTCTCTCTCTCTCTCTCTCTCTCTGCAGCTAACAACACCACTCAAGTCTTCTCTCTTCTCACATAGGAGTGTGTAGGTTGGTTGTGTGGGTCTGTATCCCAATTGAGCTGTAAATTATTGGGCTGTAAGGCACAAAATAGTCCTTTGTCCAACATGTGTGTTGAGGAAATGGATGTGTCCAAAGTGTATGCAAAGCGAAGTGGTTGTTTGAGCTACTCTGACCAAACTCGAGGAGCTGGTACGGTATGTGTGTTAAAACTTGAGCTGTCCTTATTGTGAATGAATAACCTCTGTGACCTTTGAACCCTGTCCTCTGTCCTCTTGCCACCAGGAGRGCGAGGGAGGCTGGAACCTGGTGGCGGTGGTTGCCGTGGCAGTGCTTGTAGTCCTGATAGTCCCCAGCCTTTCCAGAGCGTTTACCTGAGGACTACACAGAACGGAAGTCACTGTACAGGAAATGACTGTGCCGGTTTCCCCTGGCAACACTGGCAATGCCATGCCCTTATCTCATGATGCCCTTGTCAAGTCTCCTCCTCGCTTCATCTTCCAAGGAGGACTACATCGACAACTGACATTTTCACCAGGAAATACAACACAACAAGGAAGTAGTCTAAAGGAGAAATACCTATACCTGTTTAAGCCACTCAAAAGATAAGGACGGCAATATCTTGTTTCTCTCTTTAAAGTCCTTCAGTTTGACTCAATCGGTTTCCCTCTCTACTACTCTTCTCTCTGCACTTCTTTAGATAAACATACGAGTTTAAGGGAACAGCATAATATAACAGGGACTGCCTCGGAGTTTGTGGAAGTACGGTGTCTGCATGGGAGTCAATGGAAAGACACAATTTAGCACAGAACATGTCTGTGCATTTATTGATTGATCGGTTGATGGTTTATTATTTGATTGGTTGATGGTTGATTGGTTTATTGACAACCTGTAAAGGTTGAGTTGGGAAAAGCTCATGCACATATTGAGTCACTGATGAGATGTTTCTCTTTCTAATGGGCATGTGATCTTTCCCCAGATCCTACCCCTCCTTTTGAATCACTTTGAACATTGCCAATGCAATTGTCTCTCCTACACCTGTGTCTTTACGGCTCACAATTTACTCTTTCAACACTTTTCCTTCTGTTTATGTTGTGGCATGCTCTTTTTACGTTTAAATTAAGATGTGTGGAGGAGGGTTTGATTATATGAGTTTGATGTATTGGATGTTTGTCTCCTTTGTAAATGGTTCTTTCTCTTTCTCGTCTGCATCTGTGTGACTCTCTCTCTCTCTGTCTCTCTCTCGCTCTCTCTCTCTCACTTTCTCCTTACAATTGGTTATATCTTGTATGTGAATGGAACCACAACCACTATACGCATCTATACAGACGAACAATACTATCATTAATGCAACTTGGTGTATTCAATTTGACAGTCCAAATCATTTCCAGCTAGATGTCTATTTTTGTAGCCATAGGAAGAATTTATCCCCAAGACTGAGGAGTTATTTAATGACTGATTCCACTGTGTTTGGTTCTGCTTAGAAACAGAACTTAATAACAAGGCTCGTTATTTGAAACAGAGAGTTATTTTTGCAAATAGACATTGTGTTTAAATGTTTTGCATAATTTTTTWATATTWATCGTGACAAGCATTCTGAAAAATTACAAACAATCAACATAGGTCACCAAAATGAAAAGTGGAGCCAGTGATGAAATATGGACCATTGTTTTTTAGGATGTGCATTTTGGCGTTTCTTTGACCTARTATTTTCGTCTTGTACTGTTTGCGTTCTACTCTCTGCTATCTATATTCTCCAACGATGGTGCCCTTTTCTTTGTTGGCACGAAGCATACAGATTCATGGGACCTTTTCAGTGTCATTGCTGTAAGCTTGACACAACACATTCCAATGATAGATTGACTAAACAACAACAGCGATGTGACACTGTTGTCATGGAGAAGACGTCTAACCTTTACTCTGCCGTTTCGGCACCTAAGGAGTGCACCGAGAATACTTTTTGATTCTTACTCTACCGTTGGCATGATTTAGCTACCGTGGAAATACAAATCCTTTCAACTCCTTTGTTACCTGTGGAGCAAAATGTCAGAAATGCGTTTTGCATTGAGTTAGAACGGTGGTGTTATTTTAGAGCTGCCGGAGTTAAATGCTCTTTGTCCAGGAACACACAACGACTATGACTGAGAGAGCAATCTAACATAAAATGTTTTCTTTTCTAGAGGATCGTTTGTGAGAAACGTGTACAGAATGCAGTAAGCGTTATAGCTGGTGCCTGGATTCGTAGTGTGCTTTCATGACTGACAGTTGGCTTGTTTCATAGATGTATGTAGGTGAGCTAATCAGCTAACATTCTGTGGGTGTGTAGGTGACAAGACATTGAAAGCGTGCTTAGCCAATATTCTTCTGTATTCCAGTATCCCATTGTAGAGTTATAATTATAAATATGTATAGGTAATTAGTGCTTCTAATTTGTGCTATGAATCAATAAATTACGACTATAAGTATATAATATTAGTTTCAATACATGTTTGATAATCATAATCGTATGATAGGCAATTAAACACTGAGGTGACCTGAAAAACATGAATGCTTATAGGCTGTAAATGTATGTATGTAAAAACAATATCTGTAGTTGTGTACCAACATGTGGTATTTGTATTGTATTGTAAATAGGAAATAGTTTAGCACAGTTAAATAACATGGTTTGTTGATTTGAGAGCAGTTCTAGATTGAGTAGAGGGTTCTTTTTTAATTGACTGAACACAGCCAGTGCATGAGTAGTGTATATGTGTGAGACAGTAACATGTATAGATATTGCATGTTAGACTTAGTAAACAACTTGCATGCCTATAGATGGGTAGATCTAGTTCCTGTAGTCACAGTCATTTCAGCCAATGCATTATGACTGTCTTAATGCATGACTAATCAGAAACATTTGTGATTTTCTTTCTCACTATGTCAGTCTCTCTTAGTTGATTTACTACTTTACTGGGTTGTCACTATTCATATTTTCACTTTGGTTTCATACAGTCTATTCTATTCTATCCTACTCTACTCTATTCTACTTCTTCAATTGTCTGGTCTCTACAATGTATATAGATTTTTGGGGTATTTCTTCTCTGCTGTGCTTCAAATACTGTAAATTCCACTGACTGTATTTTCTTTTTACCCTGCTTCTATTCCAGCATGGAAGTTTAAACAATAAGGGAGAGACACATTACGGAAACTATTCTACATGTCAAAACAACCTGTGCTCTTAACTAGAAACTGGCTGCTGCGCACTGTATGTGATGATGTGAAGTTTGACCTTTGACCTTATGTAAAGCTGCTGCTCTCTGTCTGGGTCTGTGTGACATGGCTACTGTCAATGTCTGTTTTATGCGCTGCTGAATCTGATTTAGCCATAGTCTCTACTACAACACCTTGTCAGTCAATGTCTCTATGAGCTTTTATGGGTTAATGAGAATATTGTGAGTATTTTAGTAAATAGTCTGTACATTTTGTAAATGAACTGAGAAATAAAAGTAGTTTATCCTTATTCTCTCTYTCTCTCTGTCTAAACTCAGCAAAAAAAGAAACGTCCTCTCACTGTCAACTGCGTTTATTTTCAGCAAACTTAACATGTGTAAATATTTGTATGAACATAACAAGATTCAACAACTGAGACATAAACTGAACAAGTTCCACAGACAAGTGACTAACAGAAACGGAATTATGTGTCCCTGAACAAAGGGGGGGTCAAAATCAAAAGTAACAGTCAGTATCTGGTGTGGCCACCAGCTGCATTAAGTAGTGCAGTGCATCTCCTCCTCGTGGACTGCACCAGATTTGCCAGTTCTTGCTGTGAGATGTTACCCCACTCTTCCACCAAGGCACCTGCAAGTTCCCGAACATTTCTGGGGGGAATGGCCTAGCCCTCACCCTCCGATCCAACAGATCCCAGACCTGCTCAATAGGATTGAGATGGCAGAACACTGACAKTCCTGTCTTGCAGGAAATCACACACAGAACGAGCAGTATGGCTGGTGGCATTCKCATGCTGGAGGSTCATGTCAGGAGGAGCCTGCAGGAAGGGTACCACATGAGGGAGGAGGATGTCTTCCCTGTAATGCACAGCTTTGAGATTGCCTGCAATGACAACAAGCTCAGTCCGATGATGCTGTGACACACCGCCCTAGACCATGACGGACCCTCCACCTCCAAATCGATCCTGCTCCAGAGTACAGGCCACGGTGTAACGCTTATTCCTCGACGATAAACGCGAATCTGACCATGACCCCTGGTGAGACAAAACCGTGACTCGTCAGTGAAGAGCACTATTTGCCGGTCCTGTCTGGTCCAGAGACGGTGGGTTTGTGCCCATAGGCAACGACGTTGCCGGTGATGTCTGGTGAGGACCAGCCTTACAACAGGCCTACAAGCCCTCAGTCCAGCCTCTCTCAGCCTATTGCGGACAGTCTGAGCACTGATGGAGCGATTGTGCGTTCCTGGTGTAACTCGGGCAGTTGGTGTTGCCATCCTGTACCTTTCCCGTAGGTGTGATGTTCGGATGTACCGATCCTGTGCAGGTGTTGTTACACGTGGTCTGCCACTGCGAGGACAATCAGCTGTCTGTCCTGTCTCCCTGTAGCCCTGTCTTAGGCATCTCACAGTACGGACATTGCAATTTATTGCCCTGGCCACATCTGCAGTCCTCATGCCTCCTTGCATGCCTAAGGTACGTTCACGCAGATGAGCAGGGACCCTGGGCATCTTTCTTTTGGTGTTTTTGAGTCAGTAGAAAGGCCTCTTTAATGTCCTAAGTTTTCATTACTGTGACCTTAATTGTAAGCTGTTAGTGTCTTAACGACCGTTCCAGAGGTGCATGTTCATTAATTTCTTATGGTTCATTGAACAAGCATGGGAAACCGTGTTTAAACCCTTTACAGTGAAGATCTGTGAAGTTATTTGGATTTTTACGAATTATCTTTGAAAGACAGGGTCCTGGAAAAGGGACAATTATTTTTCTGCTGATTTTATGTGTGTGAACTCAACTGGTCTCAAAGCAATGTTACTGTAAAAGAATGCTCATGAACATGCTGTCTCATATGAACAATCCTGATCAATGTTATTTTGCCATATCCCAGAAACATCCTAATCTCAGTTAGAAATGTATATGGTGTATTCAATCCAAGTGAATTGCAGACTACAAGCTTAAGACAGTTCAGTCCGATCTTTATTCGCTGTGTGACTGACCTGTTGACAGGTCAGAGAGGAGGATCCAAAGGAACATCGTAAAGAGGAAAGATGATCAACACTCCCTGCATCGTAGCCCCCTGCAACCCTATCACTCCCCTCTTGGTCCTTAATTAACTGTCTCTCCCTCCTCCAGGGGTTTTATATATRGTTCCAGCGCTCAGTGTCAAAGCCTCTCACTCAGATCCATTACAAGTGAGGACCGCACATGATGGACGCACCCTATTCTCTACTATACACACGCTATTCACTATACTCTTGTCATTATACAGTTATGATACACACTATAGTGCGTGTATGCAGAGTCCCTTTCTCCACGCTGCTTGGTCCTTGTGGTGGGTAGTTCTGTCACGCCCGTCGGAAGAAGTGGACCAAGGTGCAGCGTGGTGAGCATACATTTTCCTTTATTTTTTAAATGTCGCCAACAAAACAATAAACAACAAAAACGAACGTGAAA
>NW_019957564.1:145616-162241 GCF_002910315.2 Salvelinus sp. IW2-2015
GCATAATTTAGCTTTGCGCACTCCACAATGTGTTCACATTCCAGGCATTTGATCTATTATATCTCATGGACAGTATGTCCAAATTTAGGCTTGCCAAATTTGTTATGGCAAGCCTAAATTAATTCAGTCGTAAAAATTCACATAAGTTGCATGGACTCGTCTGTGATGCAATAATAGTGCTTAACATTTTGTTGTTGTTTTTTTAACCCCTTTCCTCCCCAACTTCGATCTTGTCTCATCGCTATAACTCCCCAACAGGTTCGGTAGGCGTAAGGTCGAGTCGTGCCTCCTCCAAAACCCGCCAAACCGCGCTTCTTAACACCCGCCTGCTTAACCCAGAAGCCAGCCGCATACAATGTGTCGGGGGAAACACTGTTCAAACTGACGACGAGGTCAGCCTGCAGGCCCCCGGCCCGCCACAGGAGTTTCTAGAGACGATGAGCAAAGTAAAGCCCCCAAACCCTCCCCTAACCTGGAGTGTGCAAATCTGTCATCAAGGCAAAGAGTGGCTACTTTGAAAAATGTCAAATATGAAGGAAAAGAAACCGCACACTCTCTTGATAGTATCATCGATATTTAATAAGCTTACGTATCGGCCACACGGCCTTCGTCAGAGCTTTGGATTTTTGAAAGTTGCACCCTTATGTAGACCGGCTCCACCCATATCCGTTCTACACATCGAAGGGGTTGGAGGCAAAGGAAAATAAATAAGTGCTACCAATATAAACAATGTGCATTTCATAAATATTACAAAAGTGTATAAGGCGTATTGAACACTTCTGTATAATATCTCTTCTCGCTCCGTAAGGCTATACATGCATTAACGAAGACAACTACCCACAACTACCAAAAGGAAAAAAGGCTGCCTAAGTATGATTCCCAATCAGAGACAACRATAGACAGCTGTCCCTGATTGAGAACCATACCCGGTCAAAACATAGAAACAAACAACATAGAATGCCCACCCCAAATCACACCCTGACCTAACCAAATAGAGAAATAAAACGKCTCTCTTGTAACGGCTTTCGTTGGTGGAAGGAGAGGAGGATCAAAATGCAGCGTGGTACGTATCCATAATTTAGTTTAATCGAGAATGAATACAAAATACAAAAAGAACAAGAGAATAAATGAAAACCGACACAGTCCCGTATGGTGCAAACACTGAAACGGAAAATAACTACCCACCCCGATAGTGGGAAAACAGGCTACCTATGTATGATTCTCAATCAGAGACAACGACTGACACCTGCCTCTGATTGAGAACCATACTAGGCCAAACACATAGAAATATAACATACAGAACAAAACATAGAAAAACAACATAGAATGCCCACCCCAACTCACGCCCTGMCCAAACTAAAATAAAGACATAAAACAGGAACTAAGGTCAGAACGTGACAAAAATAAAGGAAACATCAACATAAAGCATCTTCATAGGGCTTTGGGCTACCACGAGGCACCAGAACATCTTCAATGTTCCTTGGCATTGATTCTATAAGTGTCTGAAACTCTATTGGCGGTATGCAATACCCTTCTTCTATGAGAAATTCCATAATTTGGTGTTTTGTTGATGGTGGTGGAAACTGCTCTCTCAGGCACCGCTCCAGAATCTCTCCAATAACTGTTCAATTGGGTTGAGATCTGGTGACTATGACACACACACACACACACACACACAACACACACACACACACACACACACACACACACACACACACACACACACACACACACACACACGTTAAACCCCTGCTTCTTTGAGACCCCTCTTTCAAAGTCACTGAGATCTATTCTTCCAACCATTGTAGCCAAAATAATGGGCAACTGGGCTTTTTTATACATGACCCTAAGCATGATGGGATGTTAACTGTTTAATCAATCAATCAAATGTATTTATAAAGCCCTTTTTACATCAGCAGCTGTCACAAAGTGCTTGTACAGAAACCCAGCCTAAAACCCCAGAGAGCAAGCAATACAGATGTAGAAGCACACTGGCTAGCAAAATCTCCCTAGAAAGGTAGGAACCTACAAAGAAACCTAGAGAGGAACCAGGCTCTGAGGGGTGGCCAGAATACTTAACGCCAGACTGTTCTTCAAGATGTTCAAACACTCATAGATGACCAGCAGAGTCAAATAATAATAACCTCAGTGGTTATAGAGGGTGCAACAGGTCACCGCCTCAGGAGTAACTTTCAGTTGGCTTAATTCATTCAGGATGAAAGACCCTCTCTAACCTCTTACGCTCTGTCTTACGTATGTATGGACCCTACATCATGGGTCAGAGGTCAACCGTGACCACAGCGCTACCAGTGTCACATCCAGGAAAAGACTCAGGCCGCATAGCATTTACATAGCTCACCACAGAGTCAGCCATAGGGCGGACAACACCAGACATGCAATCAAACACTGTTTTAACTTTACCCCATTTGGTTGTGTGTGTGTGTGTGTGTGTGCGCGCGTGCGCGCGTGCGTGCGCGTGTGCGTGCGCGTGCGTGTGCGTGCGAGCAAGTGAGTGAGAGCGCGAAAGAGTGAGAGAGCAAAAGAACGAGAGAAAGAGAGCAGCACGACCTGATAGTGCTCGGTCGTTCTCTTCAATAAAGCACAATCTATACATGCACATGTGCTATGTTCTCTCTGGGGTGGTACATTCCAAAAGCCCCCCCCCCCCCACATTAAGCTTAAGTCATATATTAACAAACTGAACAACCCTTTAACTTTTGAAACGCCTGTCAACCCAAGAATCCTGTATGATCTTCCTCTTGTTAATTAATTAAGCATCAAAAGCTTGTCATGTGAGTTTATTTATCATGTTTAAAATATATATGTTTGACAACACAATGCTGCATCAGTGGACATATGAGTGACAGCAAGAATAACCCTGGCGGGTAAAGGTTGGATCTATTGAAGACGCTGGCATCATTTTCCCTTCATAGTCCARTTGTTATTAAAGRCCCAGTAGGCTCTGGTCACYGTTCACTTTTACAACMACCGCAAAGCTCCGTCCCCCTCGCCCAATTTGGAGAGCCTAAAAATAAGGAGAAGTGTCACAACTGTTACGGCGCCCCAGGGCCAATCGTTGACCCCCTTCTCTTATGTTACCCAATGGTGTTGCGTCTCGCTATCTTCGTCTGATTAGAGAATGCCCATCCTGCAGTTGTATATGGTCATGACGGGGGCATTCCAGGGAGTCCAGGGGCCTGACGCGAGCTTCAGGGGTGCCGAGCTTTTTAAAAACCTGTCCTGCCTAGAGCTTCATTTAGCTACTCAAGTGTAACGGACATCACCAAGCTGCCGCCGCCGACTTCGTAGGGCTACTAGCGGTCCTGTCCACAGACAACGCCTTCATCTTTCTACAGTCTATTCTTCTTCCGTGCCAAGGTGTCTATTAGGATGCAGCTACCACTTYTTTCACTATTCTGATMAATTTAAAGCCAGGAGATCGTCCACGTTGGAAACGATAAACGGATTATTTAATTAATCATCCCACTGACAGACTGCTTGGTTTGACAAGCTCCACTCCCATCACAAKTACAAACGAAAATCTCGCTTACTCTTTCTTTCATATTTTTCCTAGTTTTATAACTTTTTTCACGGCAAGCTTGGCACTGGCCCGCAATAAACATTTTTTTAAATTTCTTTCCACGCTCCCTTGCGTGCCGTAACGTTCACACACTGGCCCCACTGATTGTGGTATAAAAAAGGGCMCGGAAACCGACAACATGATGAGCAATAATACGTACTACGAGCAGCAGCAGCCGCCGCAGTACTACCAGAGTACTGACAACGGGGACGACGAGGAAGAGATGCCGGCTACGGAGAAGGACCTCGCTGAGGATGCGCCCTGGAAGAAAATCCAACAGAACACCTTCACCAGGTGGTGCAACGAGCACCTCAAGTGCCTCAACAAGCGGATCAACGACCTACAGAAAGACCTGACCGACGGGCTCAAGCTCATCGGTCTTCTGGAGGTTTTGAGCCAGAAGAAAATGTACAGAAAGTACCACGCCAGACCTAACTTCAGACAAATGAAACTGGAAAATGTGTCCGTTGCGCTGGAATTCTTGGAGAGAGAACACATAAAGCTGGTATCGATAGGTAAGTGGTGTTTGTATTTAGGACCGATATAGCGCAATGGTTGGGTTTCTCGGGAAACATGTTGAAAGTTGATGCTTTGTCTACTCTGTCTGGGCTAGCCACTTTTGAGGATGCCGTTACTGGTTAGAGGGCGTATTTGAGTCAGGGGAACGAGTCTGAGATTGATTTCTCCTTATGAAATGAATGAAACACATTTTGATCTTATAGAAAAGTAATGCGCAATGCAGCCTTTTATTTATTAGAGTGAAACGTATTCCTAGTTGTGTTGTTGATTGTTCCATATTTATATTGTTCAGAGTTGTGTTTTCACTGTATACACTTCTCCATAACTGTTGTTGCATGCGTTATAAACAGTGCATAACTGAAATGCACTGTACTTTTTGACGCAAATTACGCACGTCGTCGATATGTACTTCTGTGCGTAAGAGGGACCAGACAACGGCGCGGTGTGTTCAGGATGCGCCAATCAAGAAATGTCCCYTTTCTGACTGCCCGATAAAGACTGCTTTCAGCTGGATCCGGGAAACAGAGAGATTCTGGATTCGGTGCATGCCTTTGGATCCCTGTGTGTTATTACTGTGTAACTCATGCATGGTCCCATTAGAAACGATACTGCCAATTGAGAGTCATTACAATCTCTGGTTTAACCAACTTGGCTGCTGTCATTTGTTGTTCATGAAATGAAATACTGAATGWGTCATTTCGAGCGTTCTCATCGAATGGATGGTCTCCAATTTGGATTAGGCAATGGCTTTATAGTTGCTTCTGAATGATGTAGTGATTTGGCATCTCTATCTCATGTGTTCAAATATGTGGACTAAAGATGAATCAGTAACAAGTAGTCTACAAAGCATTTGTATAGATCTGGCTATTTGTATATACACTGAGYGTACAAAACATTAGGAACACCTGCTCTTTCCATGACATAGACTGACCAGTTGAAAGCTATGATCCCTTATTGATGTCACCTGTTAAATCCACTTCAATAAGTGTATACGAAGTGGAGGAGGCAGGTTAAATAAGGACTTTTAAGCCTTGAGACAATTGAGACATGGATTGTGTATGTGTGCCATTCAAAGTGTGAATGGGCAGAGACAAAATATTTAAGTGCCTTTGAACAGGGTATGGTAGTAGTTRCCAGGCACATCAGTTTTAGTCTGTCAAGAACTRCATCGCTGCTGGGATTTTCACGCTCAACAGTTTCTCGTGTGTATCAAAAATGGTCCACCACCCAAAGGACATCCAGTCAATTTGACACAACTGTGGGAAGCATTGGAGTCAACATGGGTCAGCATCCCTGTGGAATGCTTTCAACACCTTGTAGAGTTCATCCCCCTCCTTTTGCCCTCAGAACAGCCTGATTTTGTCTGGGCATGGACTCTACAAGGTGTCGAAAGCATTCCACAGGGATGCTGACCCATGTTGACTCCAATGCTTCCCACAGTTGGCTGGATGTCCTTTGGGTGGTGGACCATTCTTGATACACACGAGAAGCTGTTGAGCATGAAAAACCCAGCAGTGTGTTACTACCATACCCCATTCAAAAGACACATAAATATTTTGTCTTGCCCATTCACCCTCTGAATGGCACACACCCAATCCATGTCTCAATTGTTTCAAGACTTTAAAATCCTTCTTTAAACTGTGTCCTCCCATTCATCTACACTTATTAAAGTGGATTTAACAGGTGACACGAAAAAGGGATCATAGCTTTCTCCTGGATTCATCTGGTCAGTCTATGTCATGGAAAGAGCAGGTGTTCTTAATGTTTTGTAATGTAATGTTTTAGAATCAGTGCTCCAGGATGTAGGATTTGTTCTTGGAGAACTAATAACAACATCAGAGAGACTGGGGCTCAGCTTGATGTCCCTAACTGGATCTAATATGTATTATGATGATTTTTTTGTATTTTTTTGTATTTTATTAGAATCCCCATTACCTGTTGCAAAAGCAGCAGCTACTCTTCCTGGGGTCCACACAAAACATGAAACATGACATAATACAGAACATCAATAGACAAGAACAGTTCAAGGACAGAACTACATACATAAAAGGCACACGTAGCCTACATATCAATGCATACAAACAAACTATCTAGGTCAAATAGGGGAGAGGCGTTGTGCCGCGAGGTGTTGATTTATCTGTTTTTTGGAAACCAGGTTTGCTGTTTATTTGAGCAATATGAGATAGAAGGAAGTTCCATGCAATAAGGGCACTATATAATACTGTACGCTTTCTTGAATYCGTTCTGGATTTGGGGACTATGAAAAGACCCCTGGTGGCATATGATGATGATGATGATGCAGCAGCCAGCAGGACAGACAGTAGTCTATTGTTAAGACTGGCCCTGTAGAGGGCTCSTCTGTTGCTGAACATTATAACAGTGATTTATGAATGCACCTTGTGCTTAGAGAATATGTGGTTCTAAGGAAAAACATATTTTTTTACCTTTATTTAACTAGGCAAGTCAGTTAAGAACAAATTCTTATTTTCAATGACTGCCTAGGAACAGTGGGTTAACTGCCTTGTTCAKGGGCAGAACGACAGATTTTTACCTTGTCGGCTCGGGGATTCGATCTAGCAACCTTTCGGTTACTAGTCCAACGCTCTAACCACTAGGCTACCTGCCGCCCCAAAATGATCATTGCCTGAGCGTTCTGCCTTAAAACTAATCAATGCTATAATATTTATTCTCAGAATCTAAAACAGGTTCGTGAGAAAAGGCGGCACACCAAAGCATCCTTGCTGTCAACATCTGTTGTGCTGATGTGTTGTGGCTGTGTTGGCCAACTCTTGATAAGAGCATGGCAACAGCCATTCATTCTGCCTACCAACAGCCAAACAGACTGCAAACAGGTTGGGCAAGAGGATGGGATGGCATGGGGTTGGCACACACACAGCAGTTGTTTCAGCAGTGCCTTAGGTGTGTTTGTGTTAGATCTGTCCTTGTGTCAACTGCTTGAAGGTGTAAAGACCACCAAAGACTATGAAATACCTGAAGATTGACAAGTCAGATCCCAGCTACTGGATCATTCAATATGATTAGAGGTTCTGTGGTACACTGTAAAAAAAATCCTGTTGATTTTACCATCATTTACTGGCAGCCAGTTACCAGTTGTAAATTACTGTAAAAAAAGGTATGATATGTACCTTTTTTACAGTATGTATTTTTATTTTAACCCTAACTCACAGTCAACTATATGCCAGTAAACTACTGTAAAAAAATGTGAAGAGCCATCAGTGGTACAGACCCAGTTCCCACTCTAGCCTTTGTTGTTTTCTTCATTTTACACTTTGTTTCCTTTCTGTCACATACAGTGCCTTCAGAAAGTATTCACACCCCTTGACTTTTTAAACATTTAGTTATGTTACAAAATGGGATTCAAATTGATTTAATTATCCTTTTTTTTGTCAAGGATCCACACAAGATATATTACTGTTACAATTTTCATGAATTATAAACTATCAAAATAAAGAAAGTGGCACACTCCATGTGTAATCTCCCAGCAATTTAATGGGTATTTACCAATGTTTCGGCGTCACTGTGCCTTCCTCAGGGTCATGAATAAAATAAAAAAATCWWTTTTTTCTTCCTCTTTGACCAAACTCTTGATATTTTATTTATTTATGAAAAATAAAACAGTAATATATCTTTATTCAGATACGTATTCATCCCCCTAAGTCAATAAATGTTTGAATCACCTTTAGCAGCGACTACAGCTGTGACTGTTTTTGCGTAAGTCTCTAAGAGCGTAGCATACCTGGATTGTACAATATTTGCCCATTATTCTCAAAAACATTATTCAACCTCTGTCAAGTTGGTTGTTGATCATTGCTAGACAGCCATTTTCAAGTCTTGCCATAGATTTTCAAGGCGATTTAAGTCAGAACTATAACTAGGCCACTCAGGAACATTCAATGTCATCTTGGTAAGAAACTCCAGTGTATATTTGGCCTTATATTTTAGGTTATTTTCCAGTTGAAAGGTGACTTTGTCTCCCACTGTCTGTTGGAAAGCAGACTGAGCCAGGTTTTCCTCTCAGATTTTGCCTGTGCTTAGTTCTTTTCCAATGCTTTTTATCCTAAAAAACTCCCTAGTCCTTGCCGATGACAAGCATACCCATAACATGATGCAGCCACCACCATGCTTGAAGAGTGGTACTCAGTTATGTGTTGTGTAGGATTTGCCCCAAACATAATGCTTTGTATTCAGTACAAAAAGTTAATTTCTTTGCCAAATCTTTTGCATTATTACTTTAGMGCCTTATTGCAAACAGGATGCATATTTTGGAATATTTRTATTCTGTAAAGGCTTTCTTCTTTTCACTCTGTCATTTATGTTAGTATTGTGGAGTAACTACAATGTTGTTGATCCATCCTCAGGACAAACTGAAATTGGGTCAGCTTTGAGGGGTTATCAGGTCCAATATCTGTTAGGGCTACCCAGGATGCAGTGTGATAAAGGGGGAAATGGGTCAACAAGCAGACAGAGTCATTTGGAAGGRGCCGGACCAGGGTGGCTGAGTGACATTGGTGATAAGAGTGATCCTTCCAGAAGGGCACCTGCCATGGCTCTCTCTCTCTCTCAGTGGGGGGTGGAGGGGAGTGTTGGGTAACAGAAGAGCTGGAGGGAGAACACACACACTCACACACTCATTCACTCTGTCTTACTCCTTCACACACACACATGATACACACACACTCATGGATGCCAGCAGGCAGGTAATTAAGACTAGAGGGTGTGTGACTTGGAGATTTGGAAGTCAGTGTGTGTCACGGAGTGTGTGACTTGGAGAGTTGAAGTTCAGTAAGTACGGGAAAGGTTACTGCCACAGGAATTTCAGACTGATATCCCCCTCCCCCCTGGTTCTGGTGGTTTGGCCTTCCGGCTCTCTGGTTGTCTGGTAGTCTGGTAGTCTGGAGGGGCAGTGAGGGGCCAGCCTGGCCCAGGTCAGCTTCACTCATTTGGGGAAGGGGGCAGCTGATTGATGGGCAGACAGCTGAGCTCTGGGGCTCTGGGCTTCCTCCACTAACAGGCGCCTAAAATAGACCCACATACAGCCCCAGAGTGGCACGGGGAGAGGGGGCGGGGGAGAGGACTGTGAAAGAAGGGTTAGTTAAAAGAGAGGAGGCAGGGAAGTGGGGAAAATAAGAGGGGTTAGGAGAGAGGGGGTCGGGAGAGAGGGGGTCGGGAGAGAGGAGAGGGAAATTACGAGGGTATGACGGGGCGAGGAAAATATGACTGAGACCTTTGGCGCTGAGGGGGGTTTTAGGTGGGGGTGCTGAAGAGTTGGGTATCCCTTTTCCCGGCACTAAGACACAGTAGTATATGACATTATGACTCAAACAGACCATCCGTTATGACATTATGACTCAAACAAACCATCCGTTATGACATTATGATCAAACAGACATCCGTTATGACATTATGATCAAACGCATCGTTAGAATTATGCCTCAAACAGACCATCCGTTATGACATTATGACTCAAACAGACATCCGTTATGACATTATGACTCAAACAGACCATCCTTATGACATTAGATGGACTCCGCTTACTCACGAAGTTAGAACTTACTCTGCTCTTTGATGATGAGTACATCTTCTCTCTCTCTCTCTCTCTCTCTCTCTCTCTCTCTCTCTTCTCTCTCTCTCCTCTCTCTCTCTCTCTCTCTCTCCTCTTCTCTCTCTTCTCTCTCTCTCTCTCTCCTCTCTCTCTCTCTCTCTCTCTCTCTCTCTCTCTCTCTTCTCTCTCTCTCTCTCTCTTTCTCTTCTCTCTCTCTCTGTTCTTTTCTCCATCCCTCTCTCTGACTCAGATCCTGATGAGAGAAACAGAGAAGTTGAGCGGGGCCCTCTGATTGGTTGGTCGTTTTATTTGCCTGCGGTATGATTGACCCCATTGTGGGTTCACATCATAGTTGTGAATTTAACAGGGGGGAAAGTTGCGGTATCTCCAGTAGTAGCTGTGTGGATGKGTGTATGTGTTTCCTGTATCACTATCCAAGGCTAAATGCTGTGGTTCTGTAATGGGTCTCTGACATGACTGTGTTATGTGGTGGGGAGCAATGACAGAGAGAGAAAAGGGGAAGAGAGCAGTATGGAGCGAGAGCGAGGGAGAGAGCAGTATGGAGAGAGAGCGAGGGAGAGAGCAGTATGGAGAGAGAGCGAGGGAGAGAGCAGGGAGAGGATGGGGTAGAAAGAGAGGTGGATAGAAGCTGGATTATAGAGGGAGAGAGAGAGCAGTATGGAGAGAGAGAGAGAAATGGTGGTGGTGGTGACCAGTTCTTAAGTTGATGCTCTCACTCCTTCAGCAAGTCTCTGGTGTGTGTGATAAAAATGTAACCTTACCCCCAATGTTACCCCAACACTCTGAGAGGTTCCAAGTTACCTACTGGTCTCCTGGTGTTAGACAGTGTTGAGGCTCTGTGGTAGTAGACCCTATGGGGTAGTAGAAGTATTAACTGATGCAGATCCTTGCAGATCCTTCCCTGCTATCTTACTTTACTGGAGCTGAGGGAAGTGAGTKAGACCACTCTCTCTCTTTCCTCATCTTTTTTGTCTCTCCTCTCTCTCTTCGTCTCTGTCTCTTCATCTCAACCGCTCTCTCTCTCTTTCTCTCTCTCTTTCTCCCTCTCTCTCCTTCTCCCTCTCTCCATTACCTTCTCTCTCTCTCGCTCCCTCACTCTCTTCCTCTCTCCCTGTCTTCCTCACCCTCTCTCTCTCCCTACAACAGTATCTCTAATTGTTAGCATGTGTCAGAGGCAGTCAGCTCAGAAGAATGTCCGAGCTTGTCCAGAACCCCCCCCAATCACCCCCTCCCCTACATCCCACACAACCTACCTCTCTAGCAGCCACCAAGGATAAGCAACTCTGGCTAGCCAAGAGAGGAGAATAACTCTGATTGCACCACCACCTCCACCAGCCCCACCACCACCTCCCCCCAAAACACCTCACCCCCTGTTAATATCTTTTATAAAGGAAGTCCTCTATGTTGGATTTATATKGTTTCTCCTCCCATAGACTTCCAGCCATTTCTCTCGTGTCGTGTACAGTATTTAGATACAGAGGACTTAGGAAAAGGTCCAGCTTTTCAACAGCCAGTTGAATATGTCGCCTCATTGTTAGAGGGCCATGTGTTTAGTGTTGCAGTCTGGGTAGAGGGAATTGAATGGGCTATATGTAAGATCTATTAATGGGGTGGAAGCACATCAAATCAAATRACAATATCAGTCTCACACTGAGAACCCCTGAACTGATATTGGTGTAACAATCAATTTGCTGTGTTATATAGTATTCTGGCTAAAACAACACATATTTCCATGTATCTACAGTAATCCAGCTGTGAATATTGCATTGATGTACTGTCTATTTCCACTGGTTATCAGAGGAGGCTGAGGATATGCTCTGTATTCCGTCTTTGGATTCAATGAACCTGAGCAGAAGTGCAGGTATATGAGATTATAAAACGGATGTGTCTAATAATGCTCATTGGCTAAAACCGCAGTCCAGCTGGTGTCTATTCCACAAGTCACCACCGGCTAAATCTATAACGTTGAAATGCYTATTTACTCTGTTCCAAGTGACTGCGCAATCCACTGTCTCCATCATCTCAGCCAGGCAATTTATATACTAGATCTTCCCTGTAAAAAGCATCTAGAAATKATCTCCCATTTCTTTTAGACTAGCAATTGGTTTTCAACAGCGGAGATTAGTAATAACCTTGCTGTCTGTCTCTCCGACATTTGCATCATATTGAAATTCATTCTCCATCTGTCCTATGGTAATGGGCAGATGCACGACCTGAGAGACACGGAACGGACCAATGAACCGCGGAGTCAACTTGCGAGAAAGCTGTCGTAAGGGGAAGGTTACAGATGGAAAGCCACACTCTCTGACGCGCGACAATACCTAGGACTCTCAATCCTACGTTTATTGGCGGCTCTCACAGTCTCCCCGCAGACGAAGGCAGACCGGTAAAAAAGTCTAAGGCGATGTGAGACCATGGTCGAGAAGGAATGGAAGCGGTCTGAGACGACCGGCAGGAGGAGAATTACCTGACTTAGTCTGCGCGCAGTCCGAACAAGCAGCCACGAAACGGCGCGTGTCACGCTCCTGAGTAGGCCACCAAAACCGCTGGCGAATAGAAGCAAGCGTACCCCGAACGCCGCGGGTGGCCAGCTAACTTGGCAGAGTGAGCCCACTGAAGAACAGCCAGACGAGTAGAGACAGGAACGAACAGAAGGTTACTAGGACAAGCGCGCGGCGACGCAGTGTGAGTGAGTGCTTGCTTTACCTGTCTCTCAATTCCCCAGACAGTCAACCCGACAACACGCCCTTCAGGAGAATCCCCTCGGGGTCGTAGAAGCCACAGAAGAACTAAAGAGACGGGATAAGGCATCAGGCTTGGTGTTCTTATTTCCCGGGCGATAAGAATCACGAACTCGAAACGAGCGAAAAAACAACGCCCAACGAGCTTGACGTGCATTAAGTCGTTGGGCAGAACGGATGTACTCAAGTTCTTATGGTCAGTCCAAACGACAAAAGGGACGGTCGCCCCCTCCAACCACTGTCGCCATTCGCCTATGGCTAAGCGGATGCGAGCAGTTCGCGGTTACCCACATCATAGTTGCGTTCCGATGGCGACAGGCGATGAGAAAAGTAAGCGCAAGGATGACCTTATCGTCAGAATGGAAGCGCTGAGACAGAATGGCTCCCACGCCCACCTCTGAAGCGTCAACCTCGACAAGAATTGTTTAGTGACGTCAGGAGTAACAAGGATAGGGCGGAAGTAAAACGCTTCTTGAGGAGATCAAAAGCTCCCTGGGCGGAACCAGACCACTTAAAGCAAGTCTTGACAGAAGTCAGAGCTGTGAGAGGGGCAGCCACTTGACCGAAATCACGAATGAAACGCCGATAGAAATTAGCGAAACCGAGAAAGCGCTGCAACTCGACACGTGACTTAGGGACGGGCCAATCGCTGACAGCCTGGACCTTAGCGGGATCCATCTGAATGCCCAGCGGAAATAACAGAACCGAGAAATGTGACAGAGGAGACATGAAAGGCGCACTTCTCAGCCTTCACGTAGAGACAATTCTCTAAAAGGCGCTGGAGTACACGTCGAACGTGCTGAACATGAATCTCGAGTGACGGTGAAAAAATCAGGATATCGTCAAGGTAAACGAAAACAAGATGTTCAGCATGTCTCTCAGTACATCATTAACTAATGCCTGAAAGACAGCTGGAGCATTAGCGAGACCGAACGGCAGAACCCGGTATTCAAAAATGCCCTAACGGAGTGTTAAACGCCGTTTTCCACTCGTCCCCTCTCTTATGCGCACGAGATGGTAAGCGTTACGAAGGTCCAACTTAGTAAAGAACCTGGCTCCCTGCAGAATCTCGAAGGCTGACGACATAAGGGGAAGCGGATAACGATTCTTAACCGTTATGTCATTCACCCTCGATAATCCACGCAGGGGCGCAGAGTACCGTCCTTCTTCTTAACAAAAAACCCCCGCTCCGGCGGGAGAGGAAGAAGGCAACCACGGTACCGGCGTCGAGAGAAACAGACAGATAATCCTCGAGAGCCTTACGTTCGGGAGCCGACAGAGAGTATAGTCTACCCCGAGGGGGAGTGGTCCCCGGAAGGAGATCAATACAACAATCATACGACCGGTGAGAGGAAGAGAGTTGGCTCTGGACCGACATGAAGACCGTGCGCAGATCATGATATTCCTCCGGCACTCCTGTCAAATCACCAGGTTCCTCCTGAGTAGAGGGGACAGAAGAAACAGGAGGGATAGCAGACATTAAACACTTCACATGACAAGAAACGTTCCAGGATAGGATAGAATTACTAGACCAATTAATAGAAGGATTATGACATACTAGCCAGGGATGACCCAAAACAACAGGTGTAAAAGGTGAACGAAAAATCAAAAAGGAAATGGTCTCCCTGTGGTTACCAGATACTGTGAGGTGTTAAGGTAGTGTCTCACATCTGATACTGGGGAGAAGACTACATCTAAGGCGAACATGGGCGTGGACTTCCCTAACTGTCTGAGAGGAATGTCATGTTCCCGAGCCCATGCTTCGTCATAAAACAACCTCAGCCCCAGAGTCTATCAAGGCACTGCAGGAAGCAGCCGAACCGGTCCAGCGTAGATGGACCGACAAGGTAGAACAGGATCTTGATGGAGAGACCTGAGTAGTAGCGCTCACCAGTAGCCCTCCGCTTACTGATGAGCTCTGGCTTTTACTGGACATGACATGACAAAATGTCCAGCAGAACCGCAATAGAGGCACAGGCGGTTGGTGATCTCCCGTTCCCTCTCCTTAGTCGAGATGCGAATACCTCCCAGCTGCATGGGCTCAGCTCTGAGCGGTGGGAGGAGACGGTTGAGATGCGGAGAGGGGAAACACCGTTAACGCGAGCTCTCTTCCACGAGCTCGGTGACGAAGATCTACCCGTCGTTCTATGCGGATGGCGAGTGCAATCAAAGAGTCCACGCTGGAAGGAACCTCCCGGGAGAGAATCTCATCCTTAACCTCAGCGTGGAGTCCCTCCAGAAAACGAGCGAGCAACGCCGGCTCGTTCCAGTCACTGGAGGCAGCAAGAGTACGAAACTCTATAGAGTAATCCGTTATGGATCGATCACCTTGACATAGGGAAGCCAGGGCCCTGGAAAGCCTCCTTCCCAAAAACTGAACGATCAAAAACCCGTATCATCTCCTCTTTAAAGTTCTGATAAACGTTAGAACACTCAGCCCTTGCCTCCCAGATAGCTGTGCCCCACTCCCGAGCCCGACACAGTAAGGAGTGATTATGACGTAAGCGATCCGAGCTCTCTCTCTAGAGTATGTGTTGGGCTGGAGAGAGAACACAATATCACACTGGGTGAGAAAGGAGCGACACTCAGTGGCTGCCCAGAGTAACATGGTGGGTTATTAACCCTAGGTTCGGAGACTCGGAAGACCAGGAAGTAGCTGGTGGCACGAGACGAAGACTCTGAAACTGTCCTGAGAGATCGGAGACCTGGGCGGCCAGGGTCTCAACGGCATGACGAGCAGCAGACAATTCCTGCTCGTGTCTGCCGCAGCATTGCTCCCTGGATCTCGACGGCAGTGATGAGAGAATCCGAGTCGCTGGGTCCATCTTGGTCGCGATTCTTCTGTTATGCTGGTGAATGAGGACCCAAAAGCGACGTAATAGAAACAGAGTCTTTATTCCAGTCTTAAACAAATAATGATACTCCTGGATATTATCAAAGGTAAATCCGAAACAGGAAACTGAAATCCTCTCGTCAGTAGAGAGGAACGACTGGAGACGCGACCACAGACTGCAGGTCGCTACAGGAAGGCACAGGCCGTAGCTGACATAGACACCTGCTCACACGCAGCATCTGAAGAAGGCAAAAAACACGACAGGGCGGAACAAGGACACAGAACAGCAAACATCAAACAAGAATCCGACAAGGACAGAAGCGGAAACAGAGGGAGAAATAGGGACTCTAATCAAGGGCAAAATAGGGGACAGGTGTGAAAGAGTAAATGAGGTAGTAGGAGAATGAGGAACAGCTGGGAGCAGGAACGAACGATAGAGAGAGAGAGCGAGAGAGGGAGAGAGGGAGGGGAGAGAGAGGGATAGAAAGAGGGAAAGAACCTAATAAGACCAGCAGAGGGAAGCACAGGGACAAGACATGATAATCAATGACAAAACATGACAGAGACAGGCGGACGGCATACACACAAAGAAATGTCTATAGAAAAACTCTAAATGCAGCTAGTTTGCTGTCATTCCAGCTTCAGTTTCTTCTGAACAGTGGGCTGCAATACGAGAGAGCAAATGTTCTACGCCAGGCGAAATCGTACATCATTAGCTCATTTTTATGGATGTATAAAAAAACTACATTCGAAAACAGCTTAAACAAACTCAAATGCAGCTACTTTGCTGTTGTCCTGGTTGCACTGTTTGACTGACTGTGTTAGCCAAAGTTGGCTAGCTAGCAAGCAAGGGATAAGAAGGTTTCCAGCTATCATGGCAAGGGAACATTTTGAACGACGGACTGGACATAGATTTAGAACAAAAAGACTTAACGATTGGCAACGTCTCTAGCAACCCGGACCGATAGAACGAACGACCAGCCGGCTTGGGTATCAACCCTAGATTTGTGTCTGGACTATATCTCGTGGAGGGTGAAATACAGTAGTGTGAATTATTTTTTATTTTTTTAATTAAAAATATGCCAATCATTATTTGAATATGTTGGAATCTCAATGTGTAAAAGTGATAATGCCCTCGAAGCCGTTGTTGTTAGGTTCGAGACGAAGGCCTAACAACACCCGTGCCAAAATCCTTCAAACACCAGCTTCTCGGGCATATATCACTTAAAAGTAGAATTCATCCATTGTCTCCTCTTTCATTCTCAGTGGCACAGATGGTCAGTTTGCCTGCTCCCCTCTCCCTCTCCCTCTCCCTCTCCCTCTCCTCTCCCTCCCTCTCTCTCCGCCTCTCCCCTCTCCCCCTCCCCC